>NC_092100.1:4905228-4977728 GCF_045679555.1 Salvelinus alpinus | reverse complement strand
CTACATACAGTGGGGCAAAAAAGTATTTAGTCAGCCACCAATTGTGCAAGTTCTCCCACTTAAAAGATGAGAGAGGCCTGTAATTTTCATCATAGGTACACTTCAACTATGACAGACAAAATGAGGGGAAAAAATCCAGAAAATCACATTGTAGGATTTTTAATGAATTTATTTGCAAATTATGGTGGAAAATAAGTATTTGGTCACCTACAAACAAGCAAGATTTCTGGCTCTCACAAACCTGTAACTTCTTCTTTAAGAGGCTCCTCTGTCCTCCACTCGTTACCTGTATTAATGGCACCTGTTTGAACTTGTTATCAGTATAAAAGACACCTGTCCACAACCTCAAACAGTCACACTCCAAACTCCACTATGGCCTAGACCAAAGAGCTGTCAAAGGACACCAGAAACAAAATTGTAGACCTGCACCAGGCTGGGAAGACTGAATCTGCAATAGGTAAGCAGCTTGGTTTGAAGAAATCAACTGTGGGAGCAATTATTAGGAAATGAAAGACATACAAGACCACTGATAATCTCCCTCGATCTGGGGCTCCACGCAAGATCTCACCCCGTGGGGTCAAAATTATCACAAGAGCGGTGAGCAAAAATACCAGAACCACACGGGGGGACCTAGTGAATGACCTGCAGAGAGCTGGGACCAAAGTAACAAAGCCTACCATCAGTAACACACTGCGCCGCCAGGGACTCAAATCCTGCAGTGCCAGACGTGTCCCCCTGCTTAAGCCAGTACATGTCCAGGCCCGTCTGAAGTTTGCTAGAGAGCATTTGGATGATCCAGAAGAAGATTGGGAGAATGTCATATGGTCAGATGAAACCAAAATATAACTTTTTGGTAAAAACTCAACTCGTCGTGTTTGGAGGACAAAGAATGCTGAGTTGCATCCAAAGAACACCATACCTACTGTGAAGCATGGGGGTGGAAACATCATGCTTTGGGGCTGTTTTTCTGCAAAGGGACCAGGACGACTGATCCGTGTAAAGGAAAGAATGAATGGGGCCATGTATCGTGAGATTTTGAGTGAAAACCTCCTTCCATCAGCAAGGGCATTGAAGATGAAACGTGGCTGGGTCTTTCAGCATGACAATGATCCCAAACACACCGCCCGGGCAACGAAGGAGTGGCTTCGTAAGAAGCATTTCAAGGTCCTGGAGTGGCCCAGCCAGTCTCCAGATCTCAACCCCATAGAAAATCTTTGGAGGGAGTTGAAAGTCCGTGTTGCCCAGCAACAGCCCCAAAACATCACTGCTCTAGAGGAGATCTGCATGGAGGAATGGGCCAAAATACCAGCAACAGTGTGTGAAAACCTTGTGAAGACATACAGAAAACATTTGACCTCTGTCATTGCCAACAAAGGGTATATAACAAAGTATTGAGATAAACTTTTGTTATTGACCAAATACTTATTTTCCACCATAATTTGCAAATAAATTCATTAAAAATCCTACAATGTGATTTTCTGGATTTTTTTTCTCATTTTGTCTGTCATAGTTGAAGTGTACCTATGATGAAAATTACAGGCCTCTCATCTTTTTAAGTGGGAGAACTTGCACAATTGGTGGCTGACTAAATACTTTTTTGCCCCACTGTAGGTAAGAGGCCTGTAGCTGACTGAAACTAGTCCCTCTACATAGGTAAGAGGCCTGTAGCTTACTGAAATTAGTCCCTATACATAGGTAAGAGGCCTGTAGCTGACTGAAACTAGTCCCTCTACATAGGTAAGAGGCTTGTAGCTGACTGAAACTAGTCCCTCGACATAGGTAAGAGGCTTGTAGCTGACTGAAACTGACTGAAACTAGTCCCTCTACATAGGTAAGAGACCTGTAGCTGACTGAAACTAGTCCCTCTACATAGGTAAGAGGCCTGTAGCTTACTGAAACAGTCCCTCTACATAGGTAAGAGGCTTGTAGCTGATTGAAACTAGTCCCTCTACATAGGTAAGAGGCCTGTAGCTGACTGAAACTAGTCCCTCTACATAGGTAAGAGGCTTGTAGCTGACTGAAACTAGTCCCTCTACATAGGTAAGAGGCCTGTAGCTTACTGAAACTAGTCCCTCTACATAGGTAAGAGGCTTGTAGCTGACTGAAACTAGTCCCTCTACATAGGTAAGAGGCCTGTAGCTGACTGAAACTAGTCCCTCTACATAGGTAAGAGGCCTGTAGCTGACTGAAACTAGTCCCTCTACATAGGTAAGAGGCCTGTAGCTTACTGAAACTAGTCCCTCTACATAGGTAAGAGGCTTGTAGCTGATTGAAACTAGTCCCTCTACATAGGTAAGAGGCCTGTAGCTGACTGAAACTAGTCCCTTTACATAGGTAAGAGGCCTGTAGCTGACTGAAACTAGTCCCTCTACATAGGTAAGAGGCTTGTAGCTGACTGAAACTAGTCCCTCTACATAGGTAAGAGGCCTGTAGCTTAATGAAACTAGTCCCTCTACATAGGTAAGAGGCCTGTAGCTGACTGAAACTAGTCCCTCTACATAGGTAAGAGGCTTGTAGCTGACTGAAACTGACTGAAACTAGTCCCTCTACATAGGCAAGAGGCCTGTAGCTTACTGAAACTAGTCCCTCTACATATGTAAGAGGCTTGTAGCTGACTGAAACTAGTCCCTCTACATAGGTAAGAGGCCTGTAGTTTACTGAAACTAGTCCCTCTACATGGGTAAGAGGCCTGTAGCTGACTGAAACTAGTCCCTCTACATAGGTAAGAGGCTTGTAGCTGACTGAAACTAGTCCCTCTACATAGGTAAGAGGCTTGTAGCTGACTGAAACTAGTCCCTCTACATAGGTAAGAGGCTTGTAGCTTACTGAAACTAGTCCCTCTACGTAGGTAAGAGGCCTGTAGCTTTACTGAAACCAGTCCCTCTACATAGGTAAGAGGCTTGTAGCTGACTGAAACTAGTCCCTCTACATAGGTAAGAGGCTTGTAGCTGACTGAAACTGACTGAAACTAGTCCCTCTACATAGGCAAGAGGCCTGTAGCTTACTGAAACTAGTCCCTCTACATATGTAAGAGGCTTGTAGCTGACTGAAACTAGTCCCTCTACATAGGTAAGAGGCCTGTAGTTTACTGAAACTAGTCCCTCTACATGGGTAAGAGGCCTGTAGCTGACTGAAACTAGTCCCTCTACATAGGTAAGAGGCTTGTAGCTGACTGAAACTAGTCCCTCTACATAGGTAAGAGGCTTGTAGCTGACTGAAACTAGTCCCTCTACATAGGTAAGAGGCTTGTAGCTTACTGAAACTAGTCCCTCTACGTAGGTAAGAGGCCTGTAGCTTTACTGAAACCAGTCCCTCTACATAGGTAAGAGGCTTGTAGCTGACTGAAACTAGTCCCTCTACATAGGTAAGAGGCCTGTAGCTGACTGAAACTAGTCCCTCTACATAGGTAAGAGGCCTGTAGCTGACTGAAACTAGTCCCTCTACATAGGTAAGAGGCTTGTAGCTGACTGAAACTAGTCCCTCTACATAGGTAAGAGGCCTGTAGCTGACTGAAACTAGTCCCTCTACATAGGTAAGAGGCTTGTAGCTGACTGAAACTAGTCCCTCTACATAGGTAAGAGGCTTGTAGCTGACTGAAACTAGTCCCTCGTATCAGTAGTATTCACCCCCTTGGATTTGTTCACATTCTGTTGCGTTACAAAGTGTTATTGAAATAGATTAGAGATTTTTTTTGTCATTGATCTGACTTGCCTAGTTAAAGTTTAAATGTAAAATAAATTTAAAATCTACACAAATACATCAGTGAAAATGTACATACAACATCTGGCAGGTTCCTGTATTGAATTTCAAGCACAAATTCAACTACAAAGACCAGAGAGCTTTTCAAAAGCCTCATAAAGAAGGGCATTGATTTGTAGATGGGTTTTGATAACAAATCAGACATTGAATATCTCTTTAAGCGTGGTCAAGTTAATAATTATTCTGTGGATGATGCATTAAACCACCCAGACACAACAAAGATACAGTCAACCTTCTGAACTGAGCTGCCGGAGAGGAAGGAAACTGCTCAGGGATTTCACCATGAGGTCATTGGTGATTTTAAAACAGTTACAGAGTTTAATGGCTGTGATAGGAGAACACTGAGGATGGATCAACAACATTGTAGTTACTCCACAATAATGACCTAAATGACAGAGTGAAACAAAAACAACTCAAGTTATACTGCAAGAGAACATGGCAAAGGAATAAATGTTTTGGCCTAAATGCAAAGCCTTACGTTTGTGGAAAATCCAACAACACATCACTGAATAACTGCCTCCTTTTTTAAAGCATGGTGGTGGCTGCATCATGTTATGGGTATGCTTGACATTGGCAAAGACTGGGGAGTTTTTTTCAGGATAAAAATAAACTGAATGGAACTGAGCACAGGCAAAATCCAAGAGGAAAACCTGGTTCAGTCTGCTTTCCACCAGACACTGAGAGACAAATTCATCTTTCAGCAGGGCCAAATCTACAGCGGAGTTGCTTACCAAGAAGACAGTGAATGTTCCTGAGAGTGACCAAGTTACAGTCAAATCTGCTTAAAATCTATTGCAAGACTTGAAAATTGCTGTGTATCCGTGACCCCCAACATCTTGACAGAGCTTGAATCATTTTGAAAAGAGTTATGGGCAATTATTGCACAATCCAGGTGTGTAAAGCTCTTAAGAGACTTACCCAATAAGACTCACAGCTGTAATCTCTACAAAAGGTGTTTCTAACATGTATTGACAAGGGGGGGGGGGGTAAATACTTATCTAATCTACATATATTACATTTTTCATAAATTTTTAATAAATTTTTATTTTGAGAATTTTTATTTTGAAAGAGTAGTTTGTGTAGATCATTGAAAAATATAAAGACACTTAAATCCATTTTAATACCACTTTGTAACACAATAAAATGTGAAGATTAGGTATGATACCCACTGTAGTTAAGAGGCTTGTAAGCCTATGGAAACACTCGCCTTGAGACATGACCCTATACTATTTTAACTACGGCAATCTCCCGGGGCTAACTAAAAACACCTTAGCTTAACACAGGCAGGTTGTAATCACTTCTCTCTCATAGATATAAAAAGTTAAGTTTGTCAGAGTTATTTAGCAAAAAAACAAGAGGAGAGATTGTATTAATTTAGTTAATAACAGACACTTGAACACGATCCAGCTGGTCTCTTCTTTGAGGTGTTAGTACTGCAGCTAAGGACAGGCTCAACACAAACTGTAGTATTACAGTAGGACATGGTGTTAAGACTCTCTCTTTTCTCCTCAGCCATCCTGTTTGCTGTGTCTGTGTTTGGACCTGCCTTCGGCTTCCTGCTGGGCTCCGTCATGCTGAGGATCTATGTGGACGTGGACAAAACCGGCTCATGTAGGTACTGGGTTTGGGTTGTTACATGGTGGACAGAACCGGCTCAGGTTCATACTGGGTTTGGGTTGCTATATGGTGGACAGAACCGGCTCAGGTTGATACTGGGTTTGGGTTGTTACATGGTGGACAGAACCGGCTCAGGTAGGTACTGGGTTTGGGTTGTTACATTGTGGACAGAACCGGTTCAGGTTAATACTGGGTTTGGGTTGTTACATGGGGGACAGAACCGGCTCAGGTTGATACTGGGTTTGGGATGTTACATGGTGGACAGAACCGGCTCAGGTTGATACTGGGTTTGGGTTGTTATATGGTGGACAGAACCGGCTCAGGTTGATACTGGGTTTGGGTTGTTACATGGTGGACAGAACCGGCTCAGGTTGATACTGGGTTTGGGTTGTTACATGGTGGACAGAACCGGCTCAGGTAGGTACTGGGTTTGGGTTGTTACATGGTGGACAGAACCGGCTCAGGTTAATACTGGGTTTGGGTTGTTACATGGGGGACAGAACCGGCTCAGGTTGATACTGGGTTTGGGATGTTACATGGTGGACAGAACCGGCTCAGGTTGATACTGGGTTTGGGTTGTTATATGGTGGACAGAACCGGCTCAGGTTTATACTGGGTTTGGGTTGTTACATGGTGGACAGAACCGGCTCAGGTTGATACTGGGTTTGGGTTGTTACATGGTGGACAGAACCGGTTCAGGTTGATACTGGGTTTGGGTTGTTACATGGTGGACAGAACCGGCTCAGGTTGATACTGGGTTTGGGTTGTTACATGGTGGACAGAACCGGCTCAGGTTGATACTGGGTTTGGGTTGTTACATGGTGGACAGAACCGGTTCAGGTTGATACTGGGTTTGGGTTGTTACATGGTGGACAGAACCGGCTCAGGTTGATACTGGGTTTGGGTTGTTATATGGTGGACAGAACCGGTTCAGGTTGATACTGGGTTTGGGTTGTTACATGGTGGACAGAACCGGTTCAGGTTGATACTGGGTTTGGGTTGTTACATGGTGGACAGAACCGGCTCAGGTTGATACTGGGTTTGGGTTGTTACATGGTGGACAGAACCGGCTCAGGTTAATACTGGGTTTGGGTTGTTATATGGTGGACAGAACCGGTTCAGGTTGATACTGGGTTTGGGTTGTTACATGGTGGACAGAACCGGCTCATGGTAGTTTGTAAAGCCTTACACCTTACATCTGTAATGTTGTTGATCCATCCTCAGTTTTCTCCTATCACAGACATTAAACTCTGTAACTGTTTTAAAGTCACCATTGGCCTCATGGTGAAATCCCTGAGCGGTTTCCTTCCTCTCCGGCAACTGAGTTAGGAAGGACGCCTGTATCTTTGTGGTGGCTGGGTGTATCGATACACCATCCAAAGTGTAATTAATAATTTCACCACGCTCAAAGGGGGATATTCAATGTCTGCTCACCCATCTACCAATAGGTGCCCTTTGCGAGGCATTGGAAAACCTCCCTGGTCTTTATGGTTGAATCTGTGCTTGAAATTCACTGCTGGACTGAGGGACCTTACAGATACTTGTATGTGTGGGGTACAGAGACGAGGAAGTCATTTAAAAATCATGTTAAACACTATTATTGCACACAGAGTCCATGCAACTTATGCGACTTGTTAAGCACATTTTTTACACCTAAACTTATTTAGGCATGCCATAAAAAAGGGGTTGAATTTGAATTTAAAAAAACATAATTCCACTTTGACATTATTGGGTTATTGTGTGTAGACCAGTGACACAATCTCAATTTAACCCATTTTAAATTCAGGCTGTAACAACAAAATGTGGGGGAAATCAAGGGGTGTAAATACAATGTATTATTGGCTATATAGTGTTGTAACGATGTGCAAATAGTTAAAGAAGAAAAAGGAAAAATAAATAAGCATAAATATAGGTTGTATTTACAATGGTGTTTGTTCTTCACTGGTTGCCCTTTTCTTGTGGCAACAGGTCACATATCTTGCTGCTGTGATGGAACACTGTGTTATTTCACCTAATAGATATGGGGGTTCATCAAGATTGGATATGTTTTCAAATTCTTTGTGGGACTGTGTAATCTGAGGAAAACATGTGTCTCTAATATGGTCATACATTTGGCAGGAGGTTAGGAAGTGCAGCTCAGTTTCCACCTCATTGCCAGGTCTGCCTAAGGTGGCCTCTCAATAGCAAGGCTATGCTCAATGAATCTGTACATAGTGAAAGCTTTCCTTAAGTTTGGGTCAGTCACAGTGGTCAGGTATTCTGCCACTGTGTACCCCTCTGTTTAGGGCCAAATAACATTCCAGTTTGCTCATTTTTTTTGTTGTGGATTCTTTCCAATGTATCAACTAATTATCTTTTTGTTTTCTCATGAAAATTCTCATTGTGTTGCTTTTCTGGGGCTCTGTGGGGTCTGTTTGTGAACAGAGCCCCAGAACCAGCTGGCTGAGGGGACTCTTCTCCAGGTTCATCTGTAGTTGAGGGCTTTGTTATATAAGCTTTGAGAATCACTTCCTTTAATTAAGGTGGTTGTAGAATTTAATTGCTCTTTTCTGGATTTTGATAATTTGAGTGAATCGTCCTAATTCTGCTCTGCATGCATTATTTGGACTTTTAAGTCGTACGCAGAGGTTATTTTTGCAGAATTCTGCATGCAGTCTCAATTTGGTGTTTGTCCCATTTTGTGAATTCTAGGTTGTTGACTGAAGTATTCTTAGCCAGATCCTACTTGGGATGTTTTATGTTCCTTTGATGGCATAGAAGGCCCTTCTTGCCTTGTCTCTTAGATCGTTTATAGCCTTGTGGAAGTTACCTGTGGTGCTGATGTTTATGCCAAGTTGGGTATAGTTTGTGTGCTCTAGGGCAACAAGGTCTAGGTGGAATTTTTATTTGTGGTCCTGGCAACTGGACTTCTTTTGTGTTATAACTGTCAGGGCCAAGGTCTGGCAGAATATCTAGGTGCTGCTGTAGGGCCTCCTTGGTTGGGGACAGAAACAACAGATCATCAGCGAACTGTAGACATTTGACTTTATAGTCTAGTAGGCTGAGGCCAGATGCTTCAGACTGTTCTAGCGCTTTCTCTCTCGTAGACTTTATTGACACAGCAAGTTAAATTACTTCCATTGTCAAAGTATACATATAACAACAATGGTGGGACCAACAGCAATCAATAATAATAGTAGTGGAAATGTGATTACCAGTAACAGAAACAACAATATTAATGAGAATAATACATCAAATATATAGTAGTTGGGCAGTCTCAACATGACTGAGAAGTCACATGACATGTTACGTTCCCCGTCAAGAAAACCAAAAATGCCGCTCAAACAGACGGGGAAACTAACAAAGAGTCATTGACAACAACCAAAACAGGTGGGGTTAAACAAAATTATAAAACATTCATGCGGGTGTCCACTAAAAGTGAACTAGCAACAACAACTAGAACGTAAAAGACACCCACTATGAGACCCACTAAGAGGCAAACAAAAGGAAAACCCCACACCAAACTTCAAAACAGGAAGCAAAACAAAAACAGGGAAGATCAGATAAAGGATTGTTTGTCTAGAAATCAAATAGGAGGTGCCAACTAAAATAGTTAACCCTCCACATCTACATTTACATTTACATTTAAGTCATTTAGCAGACGCTCTTATCCAGAGCGACTTACAAATTGGTGCATTCACCTTATGACATCCAGTGGAACAACCACTTTACAATAGTGCATCTAAATCTTTTAAGGGGAGGGGGGGGTCAGAAGGATTACTTTATCCTATCCTAGGTATTCCTTGAAGAGGTGGGGTTTCAGGTGTCTCCGGAAGGTGGTGATTGACTCCGCTGTCCTGGCGTCGTGAGGGAGTTTGTTCCACCATTGGGGTGCCAGAGCAGCGAAGTCAATTGAGAGGACATCTCTCAAGACAACTGGAGCACTGGGCCAGCCACTCTTAAATATCACCTGGGCCAGCCACTCTTAAATATCACCTGGGGCCAGCCACTCTTAAATATCACCTGGGGCCAGCCACTCTTAAATATCACCTGGGGCCAGCCACTCTTAAATATCACCTGGGGCCAGCCACTCTTAAATATCACCTGGGGCCAGCCACTCTTAAATATCACCTGGGGCCAGCCACTCTTAAATATCACCTGGGGCCAGCCACTCTTAAATATCACCTGGGCCAGCCACTCTTAAATATCACCTGGGCCAGCCACACTTAAATATCACCTGGGCCAGCCACTCTTAAATATCACCTGAGCCAGCCACTCTTAAATATCACCTAAGCCAGCCACTCTTAAATATCATCTGGGCCAGCCACACTTAAATATCACCTGGGCCAGCCACACTTAAATATCACCTGGGCCAGCCACTCTTAAATATCACCTGGGCCAGCCACTCTTAAATATCACCTGGGCCAGCCACTCTTAAATATCACCTGAGCCAGCCACTCTTAAATATCACCTAAGCCAGCCACTCTTAAATATCACCTGGACCAGCCACTCTTAAATATCACCTAAGCCAGCCACTCTTAAATATCACCTGGGCCAGCCACTCTTAAATATCACCTGGACCAGCACAGGTGAAACACCTTCCCACTAACGAGATGACAAACCAGCACAGATGTGACACATACTGACTAACGAGGTGAAACCAGAGTGAGCACAGCCTGTCCTCTCTGGGCAACCAGGTTTGTCTATGACGTCTCTATGATCAGACTGTGCTCACTGAGTCTGTACCTAGTCAGTGTTTTCCATCAGTCACAGGGATCATAGTCTGCCACCGTGTACTGTATCAGTCACAGGGGTCAGATAGTCTGCCACCGTGTACTGTCTGTTTAGAGACAAATAGCATTGAAGTTTACTTTGATTTCTTGTAGTGTCTTTCCAATAGGTGATATATTTTCTTTTTGCTTTGTGATAATTTGGTTGTGCCAGATTTTTTGAGTGCTGTCCTGAGGCTCTAAGGCAGGGTTGCCCAACCCTCTTTCTGGAGATCTACCGTCCAGTGGGTTTTCAGTCCAACCCTAATTTAACACACCTGGTTCTACTTATTAGCTGCTCAACAAGACCTTAACTAGCTGAATCAGATATGGTAAATTAGGGTTGGACTGAAAACCTACAGGACGCTAGATCTCCAGGAAGAGGATTGGACTGAAAACCTACAGGACGGTAGATCTCCAGGAAGAGGGTTGGACTGAAAACCTACAGGACGGTAGATCTCCAGGAAGAGGATTGGACTGAAAACCTACAGGACAGTAGATCTCCAGGAAGAGGGTTGGATTGAAAACCTACAGGACAGCAGATCTCCAGGAAGAGGATTGGACTGAAAACCTACAGGACGGTAGATCTCCAGGAAGAGGGTTGGACTGAAAACCTACAGGACAGTAGATCTCCAGGAAGAGGATTGGACTGAAAACATACAGGACAGTAGATCTCCAGGAAGAGGGTTGGGCTGAAAACCCACCGGACTGTAGATCTCCAGGAAGAGGGTTGGACTGATAACCTACAGGACAGTAGATCTCCAGGAAGAGGATTGGACTGAAAACCCACAGGACAGTAGATCTCCAGGAAGAGGGTTGGACTGATAACCTACAGGACAGTAGATCTCCAGGAAGAGGGTTGGATTGAAAACCTACAGGACAGTAGATCTCCAGGAAGAGGGTTGGACTGAAAACCTACAGGACGGTAGATCTCCAGGAAGAGGATTGGACTGAAAACCTACAGGACGGTAGATCTCCAGGAAGAGGATTGGACTGATAACCTACAGGACAGTAGATCTCCAGGAAGAGGGTTGGGCTGAAAACCTACAGGACAGTAGATCTCCAGGAAGAGGGTTGGACTGATAACCTACAGGACAGTAGATCTCCAGGAAGAGGATTGGACTGATAACCTACAGGACAGTAGATCTCCAGGAAGAGGGTTGGACTGAAAACCTACAGGACGGTAGATCTCCAGGAAGAGGATTGGACTGATAACCTACAGGACAGTAGATCTCCAGGAAGAGGGTTGGACTGATAACCTACAGGACAGTAGATTTCCAGGAAGAGGGTTGGACTGAAAACCTACAGGACAGTAGATCTCCAGGAAGAGGATTGGACTGATAACCTACAGGACAGTAGATCTCCAGGAAGAGGGTTGGACTGATAACCTACAGGACAGTAGATCTCCAGGAAGAGGGTTGGACTGATAACCTACAGGACTGTAGATCTCCAGGAAGAGGGTTGGACTGATAACCTACAGGACAGTAGATCTCCAGGAAGAGGGTTGGACTGATAACCTACAGGACAGTAGATCTCCAGGAAGAGGGTTGGACTGATAACCTACAGGACAGTAGATCTCCAGGAAGAGGGTTGGACTGATAACCTACAGGACAGTAGATCTCCAGGAAGAGGGTTGGACTGAAAACCTACAGGACTGTAGATCTCCAGGAAGAGGGTTGGGCTGAAAACCTACAGGACTGTAGATCTCCAGGAAGAGGGTTGGACTGATAACCTACAGGACAGTAGATCTCCAGGAAGAGGGTTGGGCAGCCCTGCTCTGTGGGATTGGTTTGGGTCAGTGAACTGAGCCTCAGAACCAGTTGGTTGACTGCTGTCCTGAGGCTCTATGGGATTGGTTTGGGTCAGTGAACTGAGCCTCAGAACCAGCTGGCTGACTGCTGTCCTGAGGCTCTATGGGATTGGTTTGGGTTAGTGAACTGAGCCTCAGAACCAGCTGGCTGACTGCTGTCCTGAGGCTCCATGGGGTTGGTTTGGGTTAGTGAACTGAGCCTCAGAACCAGCTGGCTGACTGCTGTCCTGAGGCTCCATGGGGTTGGTTTGGGTTAGTGAACTGAGCCTCAGAACCAGCTGGCTGACTGCTGTCCTGAGGCTCCATGGGGTTGGTTTGGGTTAGTGAACTGAGCCTCAGAACCAGCTGGCTGACTGCTGTCCTGAGGCTCCATGGGGTTGGTTTGGGTTAGTGAACTGAGCCTCAGAACCAGCTGGCTGAGGGGACTCTTCTCTTGTTTCATCTCTTGACATTGTAGAGCTGTGTGAATAAATGTTTCAGGGCTGCTTGTTTTTAGATGGTTGTAAAATGTGATGTCTCTTTTATTCTGCTCTTCTTGTGTTATTTTGAGTTTTTCTTTGCACTTACAATACACTCTGCATGCAATTCTACATGCAGTATTTCAATTGGATGTTTGTCCCATTCATGAATCATCCTCAGTAAGGAATGGACACCATACTTTCCTGCCAAATATCGTAGGTTTTTTTGTGTTTTTTTTGGCAGATCCTAATTGGATTGTATATTTTAATGTTCCTTTTAAAGGCATAGAATGCTCTTCTTGCTTCGTCTCCCAGCTCGTTCACAGCCGTGCTAAAGCTGCACCTGTGTTGGTGATCATTTAGTCCTAGATACGTGCCATTTTTGGTCTGTTTTTAATAGAACTGTTTGTATTTGTGATCTTGATTTCAGGACCTCTTGGAATAACCTAAAAAAAAAAACGGAATATAATGATAACTGTCAGAATCCAGGTTAAATAGTTTTGGACTTATCCAGCCCTCTCTCTCGCTGTCTCTGTCTCTCTCTCATTTGACTTCAGAGTCTATTGAGGCCGGGTGCTTCAGACTGTTCTAGAGCCATCTCTTTCTCCGTCTCTGCCGGCCTAGCTTGCTTTCTCACTGCCTGTCTGCCTGTCTCTCTCTCTCTCTCTCTCTAACTTTCCTCTCTCCCTCCAGTCACCAACGCTGAGCTGGCCCCTACAGACCCTCCTCTCTAACCTTCCTCTCTCCCTCCAGTCACCAACGCTGAGCTGGCCCCTACAGACCCTCCTCTCTAACCTTCCTCTCTCCCTCCAGTCACCAACGCTGAGCTGGCCCCTACAGACCCTTCCTCTCTCCCTCCAGTCACCAACGCTGAGCTGGCCCCTACAGACCCTTCCTCTCTCCCTCCAGTCACCAACGCTGAGCTGGCCCCTACAGACCCTCCTCTCTAACTTTCCTCTCTCCCCCCAGTCACCAACACTGAGCTGGCCCCTACAGACCCTCCCTCTAACCTTCCTCTCTCCCTCCAGTCACCAACGCTGAGCTGGCCCCTACAGACCCCCCCCTCTAACCTTCCTCTCTCCCTCCAGTCACCAACGCTGAGCTGGCCCCTACAGACCCTCCTCTCTAACCTTCCTCTCTCCCTCCAGTCACCAACACTGAGCTGGCCCCTACAGACCCTCCCTCTAACCTTCCTCTCTCCCTCCAGTCACCAACGCTGAGCTGGCCCCTACATACCCTCCCTCTAACCTTCCTCTCTCCCTCCAGTCACCAACGCTGAGCTGGCCCCTACAGACCCTCCCCTCTAACCTTCCTCTCTCCCTCCAGTCACCAACGCTGAGCTGGCCCCTACAGACCCTCCTCTCTAACCTTCCTCTCTCCCTCCAGTCACCAACACTGAGCTGGCCCCTACAGACCCTCCCTCTAACCTTCCTCTCTCCCTCCAGTCACCAACACTGAGCTGGCCCCTACAGACCCTCCCTCTAACCTTCCTCTCTCCCTCCAGTCACCAACGCTGAGCTGGCCCCTACAGACCCCCCCCTCTAACCTTCCTCTCTCCCTCCAGTCACCAACGCTGAGCTGGCCCCTACAGACCCTCCTCTCTAACCTTCCTCTCTCCCTCCAGTCACCAACACTGAGCTGGCCCCTACAGACCCTCCCTCTAACCTTCCTCTCTCCCTCCAGTCACCAACGCTGAGCTGGCCCCTACAGACCCTCCCTCTAACCTTCCTCTCTCCCTCCAGTCACCAACGCTGAGCTGGCCCCTACAGACCCTCCCCTCTAACCTTCCTCTCTCCCTCCAGTCACCAACGCTGAGCTGGCCCCTACAGACCCTCCTCTCTAACCTTCCTCTCTCCCTCCAGTCACCAACACTGAGCTGGCCCCTACAGACCCTCCCTCTAACCTTCCTCTCTCCCTCCAGTCACCAACGCTGAGCTGGCCCCTACAGACCCTCCCCTCTAACCTTCCTCTCTCCCTCCAGTCACCAACGCTGAGCTGGCCCCTACAGACCCTCCTCTCTAACCTTCCTCTCTCCCTCCAGTCACCAACGCTGAGCTGGCCCCTACAGACCCTCCCCTCTAACCTTCCTCTCTCCCTCCAGTCACCAACGCTGAGCTGGCCCCTACAGACCCTCCCTCTAACCTTCCTCTCTCCCTCCAGTCACCAACGCTGAGCTGGCCCCTACAGACCCTCGCTGGGTGGGTGCGTGGTGGATGGGCCTCCTCGTCTCCTCTGCCAGCCTAGCCCTGACCTCCGCCCCATACTTCTTCTTTCCTCGCAGCATGCCGCTGGAAGACGAGGTAACACTCTGTCACTAAAGTTCGCATCCCAAAACGGCACCCTATTCCCTACACAGGGCCCCATATGGCTCTGATCAAAAGTAGTGCACTGTGTAGGGAAAAGAGTATAGTTTGGGATGCAGACATAGATGCTTTTATACACTGCTTATGCGTGTGTTATGAATGGGTCTTGGCTGTATTAGGACGTCTTTATGTAGGTAACCACCAAATAAGGTATTACTAAAATTCCCTTGTAAACAACATTTCCAAAACTTCAAGGACAAAGCAGTGCTAGGTTAGTTTACTTAATTCTTCTTCTGAGAATAATAAATATCTTCCCCAGGGGAAGAATTTAGGTTGTAAGACCAGGGCCCAGACACTAATATATATTATGTATTGTGGTATTTCATTATTTTCAATGACGTGAATAGATAGAGCTTGAAAATATTGTATATTGTCTGGGAAAATAAGTATATTTTAATTCAGGTTATACTGACCTCTTCTGGCTTGGAGCCAGCAGTGTAGCTGATCATTTTAGCTGCCGTGTACTGTTTATTTAAGTTAACTAAGCTAGAATGTTATTGTGAGGGTGATAAAGCCAATATGACACCGATGTCGACGAAAATTCGCAGATAACTTGGAGGTACACAACACACTTCCTCGCCTTTTCGTCACGAGCCGTCCGTCCGTTACTGAGAACCACATACCGGATTTTGAACAGGGTCATTAACATTAGCATTAGCATTACCATTGGCATTTGCATTACCATTAGCATTAAAAAATAAAATGTATTGCCCCGACTTAGCTCAATATCTAGGCATCAGATAAGAAGTACAGCATCCATGAAGTGACCATTAGACTTGCTACCTAAGCTTGTAGGGACAATAGTTTTGATTAAATGTATAATTTATTTCTCTCACGTGCTCATTTCTGTCCATTTAAGATCCATTCAACGATGTGCTACCTTTTTGTAGCATTTCTGACAATGCTAACACATTTTCCGCCATATCTCAAAGTTCTAAAACAGGGTCAAAGCACTTAGGTTGCGCGGCAACAGCGCTAGTAGCTAGCTAACACCAGTTGGATAAAGAGGCAAGCTACACAGAAACGAAGCCAGCTATATTTTGCTATGGAAGGTTTTTCACATGGCTGAAGTCATCTGTGTAAACTATTGGCCTTGACACTTGCGTGTAATCAGAGAACAAACACCTAAAGACAAAGACAAGCTAGAGAACGTCCTTTGGTGCTATTGCCAGTTAGCTAGCCAACTAACATTATCCATCAAAGTTAGCCAGTAAAGTTAGCTTGTTAACTACACGCTAGCAAGGCTGTGACATGATAGAGATACACCGGTACATCTCAATGTTGACAGTATTTATTCCACAAAGTACAGCTAGCTAGCTGAGGCAAAGTTCATTGTTGAAACTGCCATGCTGCTAATGTATAATACAAGCAAATGGGTATTGCTCATCTAACGTTACTCCATACACTCGTCAACCTGGCTTGCTTAGCAATGTGGCTAGCTAACGTTACAGCCCTTACCGTATGCATTGATTCAGTATGCTACCTCCTCTCAATGCAATTGTCCTCTTGTCATTATAATTCAAAATGTGCACGCAGACTGATGAACACAGTGTGTGTGCTTATTTTTATTAATAGGTGGCTCTAAATAGAGCATTGTTGAGTGGCAATGGACAGCGACTGGGGTGTGTACTAGCTAGCTACCTATCCTGCCTGCTGTGTACCGGAGTCCTAGTTAGTTAGCTACCTATCCCTCCTGCCTGTGTACCGGAGTCCTAGTTAGTTAGCTACCTATCCCTCCTGCCTGTGTACCGGAGTCCTAGTTAGTTAGCTACCTATCCCTCCTGCTGTGTACCGGAGTCCTAGTTAGTTAGCTACCTATCCCTCCTGCCTGTGTACCGGAGTCCTAGTTAGTTAGCTACTGTTGATAAAACAAATTTACTGGAGAACTGAGACGAAGTAGAGACTCTGGACAGGGTGGATGAGGTTTAATTAAATGCAATTTATTCAGAGGTAAAGATATCTGAAATAGCGTGCACGGACCCTTTTCATCAAGCTCAAATGGAACTATCCGAAAGAAGCCCAGATAACAGAGTGCATATACATTTTATACAGTACAGAAAGTAGGTTGAGTCTGGAAGTTCTGGTCCTCTGGTTGGTTCTGATGAGTTGGGCGAGGTCTCCTTCAGGCCAGTATCACTGTCCCATTGGCTCTGAGTAGAGTTCTTTGTCTTCAGAAATGTTCAGCTAAAACAGGAGATTAGGTGTGTGCGTAGATGTTCCTATTTTGACATTTCTGTGTGTCTCTGTAAAATGTTCAGACTGAAGAGGAGTTTTTGTGTGTGCGAAGATGTTCCTGTCTTATCTGTGTTTATGAAAGGTTTACGTCAGCCCTCTGTCCTTGGGTATGTGTGTGTCTCAGTTTCTCGTGATATGCAGTACCAGGCACCACTTTTCTTATCAGTCTTTATGAAAAGGCCTGTGTCAGCCATCTGTCTCTGGGTGTGTGTGGGTCTCCGTATCTGCTATGAGTTTGTGAGAAACCCTGTTTGGAAAGAAGTTAGTTATAACAATGTATTAGCAAATATGCTTGTGTTATAATAAATGATATTTATTACACTACCTATCCCTCCTGCCTGTGTACCGGAGTCCTAGTTAGTTAGCTACCTATCCCTCCTGCCTGTGTACCGGAGTCCTAGTTAGTTAGCTACCTATCCCTCCTGCTGTGTACCAGAGTCCTAGTTAGTTAGCTACCTATCCCTCCTGCTGTGTACCGGAGTCCTAGTTAGTTAGCTACCTATCCCTCCTGCCTGTGTACCAGAGTCCTAGTTAGTTAGCTACCTATCCCTCCTGCTGTGTACCGGAGTCCTAGTTAGTTAGCTACCTATCCTGCCTGCTGTGTACCGGAGTCCTAGTTAGTTAGCTACCTATCCCTCCTGCTGTGTACCGGAGTCCTAGTTAGTTAGCTACCTATCCTGCCTGCTGTGTACCGGAGTCCTAGTTAGCTAGCTACCTATCCCGCCTGCCTGTGTACCGGAGTCCTAGTTAGTTAGCTACCTATCCTGCCTGCTGTGTACCGGAGTCCTAGTTAGTTAGCTACCTATCCTGCCTGCTGTGTACCGGAGTCCTAGTTAGTTAGCTACCTATCCTGCCTTCTGTGTACCGGAGTCCTAGTTAGTTAGCTACCTATCCTGCCTGCTGTGTACCGGAGTCCTAGTTAGTTAGCTACCTATCCTGCCTGCTGTGTACCGGAGTCCTAGTTAGTTAGCTACCTATCCTGCCTGCTGTGTACCGGAGTCCTAGTTAGTTAGCTACCTATCCTGCCTGCTGTGTACCGGAGTCCTAGTTAGTTAGCTACCTATCCTGCCTGCTGTGTACCGGAGTCCTAGTTAGTTAGCTACCTATCCCTCCTGCTGTGTACCGGAGTCCTAGTTAGTTAGCTACCTATCCTGCCTGCTGTGTACCGGAGTCCTAGTTAGTTAGCTACCTATCCTGCCTGCTGTGTACCGGAGTCCTAGTTAGTTAGCTACCTATCCTGCCTGCTGTGTACCGGAGTCCTAGTTAGTTAGCTACCTATCCTGCCTGCTGTGTACCGGAGTCCTAGTTAGTTAGCTACCTATCCTGCCTGCTGTGTACCGGAGTCCTAGTTAGTTAGCTACCTATCCTGCCTGCTGTGTACCGGAGTCCTAGTTAGTTAGCTACCTATCCCTCCTGCTGTGTACCGGAGTCCTAGTTAGTTAGCTACCTATCCCGCCTGCTGTGTACCGGAGTCCTAGTTAGCTAGCTACCTATCCCGCTTGCTGTGTACCGGAGTCCTAGTTAGCTAGCTACCTATCCCGCCTGCTGTGTACCGGAGTCCTAGTTAGTTAGCTACCTATCCTGCCTGCTGTGTACCGGAGTCCTAGTTAGTTAGCTACCTATCCCGCCTGCTGTGTACCGGAGTCCTAGTTAGTTAGCTACCTATCCCGCCTGCTGTGTACCGGAGTCCTAGTTAGTTAGCTACCTATCCTGCCTGCTGTGTACCGGAGTCCTAGTTAGTTAGCTACCTATCCTGCCTGCTGTGTACCGGAGTCCTAGTTAGTTAGCTACCTATCCATCCTGCTGTGTACCGGAGTCCTAGTTAGTTAGCTACCTATCCCGCCTGCTGTGTACCGGAGTCCTAGTTAGCTAGCTACCTATCCCGCCTGCTGTGTACCGGAGTCCTAGTTAGCTAGCTACCTGTCCCTCCTGCTGTGTACCGGAGTCCTAGTTAGTTAGCTACCTATCCTGCCTGCTGTGTACCGGAGTCCTAGTTAGTTAGCTACCTATCCCTCCTGCTGTGTACCGGAGTCCTAGTTAGTTAGCTACCTATCCCGCCTGCTGTGTACCGGAGTCCTAGTTAGTTAGCTACCTATCCCGCCTGCTGTGTACCAGAGTCCTAGTTAGTTAGCTACCTATCCCGCCTGCTGTGTACCGGAGTCCTAGTTAGTTAGCTACCTATCCCGCCTGCTGTGTACCGGAGTCCTAGTTAGTTAGCTACCTATCCCTCCTGCTGTGTACCGGAGTCCTAGTTAGTTAGCTACCTATCCCGCCTGCTGTGTACCAGAGTCCTAGTTAGTTAGCTACCTATCCCGCCTGCTGTGTACCGGAGTCCTAGTTAGTTAGCTACCTATCCCGCCTGCTGTGTACCGGAGTCCTAGTTAGTTAGCTACCTATCCCGCCTGCTGTGTACCAGAGTCCTAGTTAGTTAGCTACCTATCCCTCCTGCTGTGTACCGGAGTCCTAGTTAGTTAGCTACCTATCCTGCCTGCTGTGTACCGGAGTCCTAGTTAGTTAGCTACCTATCCCGCCTGCTGTGTACCGGAGTCCTAGTTAGTTAGCTACCTATCCCTCCTGCTGTGTACCGGAGTCCTAGTTAGTTAGATACCTATCCCGCCTGCTGTGTACCGGAGTCCTAGTTAGTTAGATACCTATCCCGCCTGCTGTGTACCGGAGTCCTAGTTAGTTAGCTACCTATCCTGCCTGCTGTGTACCGGAGTCCTAGTTAGTTAGCTACCTATCCCGCCTGCTGTGTACCGGAGTCCTAGTTAGTTAGCTACCTATCCCTCCTGCTGTGTACCGGAGTCCTAGTTAGTTAGCTACCTATCCCGCCTGCTGTGTACCGGAGTCCTAGTTAGTTAGCTACCTATCCCTCCTGCTGTGTACCGGAGTCCTAGTTAGTTAGCTACCTATCCTGCCTGCTGTGTACCGGAGTCCTAGTTAGTTAGCTACCTATCCTGCCTGCTGTGTACCGGAGTCCTAGTTAGTTAGCTACCTATCCTGCCTGCTGTGTACCGGAGTCCTAGTTAGTTAGCTACCTATCCTGCCTGCTGTGTACCGGAGTCCTAGTTAGTTAGCTACCTATCCCTCCTGCTGTGTACCGGAGTCCTAGTTAGTTAGCTACCTATCCCGCCTGCTGTGTACCGGAGTCCTAGTTAGTTAGCTACCTATCCCGCCTGCTGTGTACCAGAGTCCTAGTTAGTTAGCTACCTATCCTGCCTGCTGTGTACCGGAGTCCTAGTTAGTTAGCTACCTATCCCGCCTGCTGTGTACCGGAGTCCTAGTTAGTTAGCTACCTATCCCTCCTGCTGTGTACCGGAGTCCTAGTTAGTTAGCTACCTATCCCGCCTGCTGTGTACCGGAGTCCTAGTTAGTTAGCTACCTATCCCTCCTGCTGTGTACCGGAGTCCTAGTTAGTTAGCTACCTATCCTGCCTGCTGTGTACCGGAGTCCTAGTTAGTTAGCTACCTATCCTGCCTGCTGTGTACCGGAGTCCTAGTTAGTTAGCTACCTATCCCTCCTGCTGTGTACCGGAGTCCTAGTTAGTTAGCTACCTATCCCTCCTGCTGTGTACCGGAGTCCTAGTTAGTTAGCTACCTATCCTGCCTGCTGTGTACCGGAGTCCTAGTTAGTTAGCTACCTATCCCGCCTGCTGTGTACCGGAGTCCTAGTTAGTTAGCTACCTATCCTGCCTGCTGTGTACCGGAGTCCTAGTTAGTTAGCTACCTATCCCTCCTGCTGTGTACCGGAGTCCTAGTTAGTTAGCTACCTATCCCTCCTGCTGTGTACCGGAGTCCTAGTTAGTTAGCTACCTATCCCGCCTGCCTGTGTACCGGAGTCCTAGTTAGTTAGCTACCTATCCCGCCTGCTGTGTACCGGAGTCCTAGTTAGTTAGCTACCTATCCCTCCTGCTGTGTACCGGAGTCCTAGTTAGTTAGCTACCTATCCTGCCTGCTGTGTACCGGAGTCCTAGTTAGTTAGCTACCTATCCTGCCTGCTGTGTACCGGAGTCCTAGTTAGTTAGCTACCAACCCTCCTGCTGTGTACCGGAGTCCTAGTTAGTTAGCTACCTATCCCTCCTGCTGTGTACCGGAGTCCTAGTTAGTTAGCTACCTATCCTGCCTGCTGTGTACCGGAGTCCTAGTTAGTTAGCTACCTATCCCGCCTGCCTGTGTACCGGAGTCCTAGTTAGTTAGCTACCTATCCCGCCTGCTGTGTACCGGAGTCCTAGTTAGTTAGCTACCTATCCCTCCTGCTGTGTACCGGAGTCCTAGTTAGTTAGCTACCTATCCTGCCTGCTGTGTACCGGAGTCCTAGTTAGTTAGCTACCTATCCTGCCTGCTGTGTACCGGAGTCCTAGTTAGTTAGCTACCTATCCTGCCTGCTGTGTACCGGAGTCCTAGTTAGTTAGCTACCTATCCCTCCTGCTGTGTACCGGAGTCCTAGTTAGTTAGCTACCTATCCCTCCTGCTGTGTACCGGAGTCCTAGTTAGTTAGCTACCTATCCCTCCTGCTGTGTACCGGAGTCCTAGTTAGTTAGCTACCTATCCCTCCTGCTGTGTACCGGAGTCCTAGTTAGTTAGCTACCTATCCTGCCTGCTGTGTACCGGAGTCCTAGTTAGTTAGCTACCTATCCCGCCTGCTGTGTACCGGAGTCCTAGTTAGTTAGCTACCTATCCCGCCTGCTGTGTACCGGAGTCCTAGTTAGTTAGCTACCTATCCCGCCTGCTGTGTACCGGAGTCCTAGTTAGTTAGCTACCTATCCTGCCTGCTGTGTACCAGAGTCCTAGTTAGTTAGCTACCTATCCCTCCTGCCTGTGTACCGGAGTCCTAGTTAGTTAGCTACCTATCCCTCCTGCCTGTGTACCGGAGTCCTAGTTAGTTAGCTACCTATCCCTCCTGCTGTGTACCGGAGTCCTAGTTAGTTAGCTACCTATCCCTCCTGCTGTGTACCGGAGTCCTAGTTAGTTAGCTACCTATCCCTCCTGCTGTGTACCGGAGTCCTAGTTAGTTAGCTACCTATCCTGCCTGCTGTGTACCGGAGTCCTAGTTAGTTAGCTACCTATCCTGCCTGCTGTGTACCGGAGTCCTAGTTAGTTAGCTACCTATCCCTCCTGCTGTGTACCGGAGTCCTAGTTAGTTAGCTACCTATCCCGCCTGCTGTGTACCGGAGTCCTAGTTAGTTAGCTACCTATCCTGCCTGCTGTGTACCGGAGTCCTAGTTAGTTAGCTACCTATCCTGCCTGCTGTGTACCGGAGTCCTAGTTAGTTAGCTACCTATCCTGCCTGCTGTGTACCGGAGTCCTAGTTAGTTAGCTACCTATCCCGCCTGCCTGTGTACCGGAGTCCTAGTTAGTTAGCTACCTATCCCTCCTGCTGTGTACCGGAGTCCTAGTTAGTTAGCTACCTATCCCTCCTGCTGTGTACCGGAGTCCTAGTTAGTTAGCTACCTATCCTGCCTGCTGTGTACCGGAGTCCTAGTTAGTTAGCTACCTATCCCGCCTGCTGTGTACCGGAGTCCTAGTTAGTTAGCTACCTATCCTGCCTGCTGTGTACCGGAGTCCTAGTTAGTTAGCTACCTATCCTGCCTGCTGTGTACCGGAGTCCTAGTTAGTTAGCTACCTATCCTGCCTGCTGTGTACCGGAGTCCTAGTTAGTTAGCTACCTATCCTGCCTGCTGTGTACCGGAGTCCTAGTTAGTTAGCTACCTATCCTGCCTGCTGTGTACCGGAGTCCTAGTTAGTTAGCTACCTATCCTGCCTGCTGTGTACCGGAGTCCTAGTTAGTTAGCTACCTATCCCGCCTGCTGTGTACCGGAGTCCTAGTTAGTTAGCTACCTATCCTGCCTGCTGTGTACCGGAGTCCTAGTTAGTTAGCTACCTATCCTGCCTGCTGTGTACCGGAGTCCTAGTTAGTTAGCTACCTATCCTGCCTGCTGTGTACCGGAGTCCTAGTTAGTTAGCTACCTATCCCTCCCTCCTGCTGTGTACCGGAGTCCTAGAAATGGACCAATATAAGTATAGAAGGGGTTCCTGCAGATGCAGGCCGCACCCTTCTCCATCTTGCTACTCATTGGAGGAGACTGGATGCTTTTCTTCAGATGCACTCCACCCCTACGGTGACATCACCGGGACACACTGCTTAATGACAAGGTGGTGGATTGTGTTCCCTGAAATGTGTACAGCAGCTGATTGACGGAGCGCAGGGCCCATCTCTATACACTTGTTTATCTTCTGGTCCCCTCTGGAACATCGGAGCTAATCCGCTGAGCGATATCAGAGAGGACCACCGTTGTCCCACGGGAAACATTCTCTGTATTATGTTGTGTAATAATGTTGCATAATCACCTTCTGGTGTAGGTTGTTTGAGAAAGTTTTAACCCTTAAAACAACCTGCATACACATTGTTTGAAGTAATAGACCAACGTAGCTACTGTTGTAGGTCGAAGTTGTGTGCTGTAAAACCTTGGTAGAGCAGGCATCGTGGTGCTGTAAAACCTTGGTAGAACATGGGTGGAATAGGCATTGTGGTGCTGTAAAACCTTGGTAGAACATGGGTGGAATAGGCATTGTGGTGCTGGAAAACCTTGGTAGAACATGGGTGGAGTAGGCATTGTGGTGCTGTAAAACCTTGGTAGAACATGGGTGGAATAGGCATTGTGGTGCTGGAAAACCTTGGTAGAACATGGGTGGAGTAGGCATTGTGGTGCTGAAAAACCTTGGTAGAGCATGGGTGGAGTAGGCATTGTGGTGCTGTAAAACCTTGGTAGAGCATGGGTGGAATAGGCATTGTGGTGCTGGAAAACCTTGGTAGAGCATGGGTGGAGTAGGCATTGTGGTGCTGTAAAACCTTGGTAGAGCATGGGTGGAGTAGGCATTGTGGTGCTGTAAAACCTTGGTAGAGCATGGGTGGAGTAGGCATTGTGGTGCTGTAAAACCTTGGTAGAGCATGGGTGGAGTAGGCATTGTGGTGCTGTAAAACCTTGGTAGAGCATGGGTGGAGTAGGCATTGTGGTGCTGTAAAACCTTGGTAGAGCATGGGTGGAGTAGGCATTGTGGTGCTGTAAAACCTTGGTAGAGCATGGGTGGAGTAGGCATTGTGGTGCTGTAAAACCTTGGTAGAGCATGGGTGGAGTAGGCATTGTGGTGCTGTAAAACCTTGGTAGAGCATGGGTGGAGTAGGCATTGTGGTGCTGTAAAACCTTGGTAGAGCATGGGTGGAGTAGGCATTGTGGTGCTGTAAAACCTTGGTAGAACATGGGTGGAATAGGCATTGTGGTGCTGGAAAACCTTGGTAGAACATGGGTGGAGTAGGCATTGTGGTGCTGTAAAACCTTGGTAGAACATGGGTGGAATAGGCATTGTGGTGCTGGAAAACCTTGGTAGAACATGGGTGGAGTAGGCATTGTGGTGCTGTAAAACCTTGGTAGAGCATGGGTGGAGTAGGCATTGTGGTGCTGTAAAACCTTGGTAGAGCATGGGTGGAATAGGCATTGTGGTGCTGGAAAACCTTGGTAGAGCATGGGTGGAGTAGGCATTGTGGTGCTGTAAAACCTTGGTAGAGCATGGGTGGAGTAGGCATTGTGGTGCTGTAAAACCTTGGTAGAGCATGGGTGGAGTAGGCATTGTGGTGCTGTAAAACCTTGGTAGAGCATGGGTGGAGTAGGCATTGTGGTGCTGTAAAACCTTGGTAGAGCATGGGTGGAGTAGGCATTGTGGTGCTGTAAAACCTTGGTAGAGCATGGGTGGAGTAGGCATTGTGGTGCTGTAAAACCTTGGTAGAGCATGGGTGGAGTAGGCATTGTGGTGCTGTAAAACCTTGGTAGAGCATGGGTGGAGTAGGCATTGTGGTGCTGTAAAACCTTGGTAGAGCATGGGTGGAGTAGGCATTGTGGTGCTGTAAAACCTTGGTAGAGCATGGGTGGAGTAGGCATTGTGGTGCTGTAAAACCTTGGTAGAGCATGGGTGGAGTAGGCATTGTGGTGCTGTAAAACCTTGGTAGAGCATGGGTGGAGTAGGCATTGTGCTGCTGTAAAACCTTGGTAGAGCATTGATGGAGTAGGCATTGTGGGGCTCGTGAATTTCTTTCTTTATCGGCTTCAAACCAATGCCTACTTTTCAATTAAAACGTTTGTGTTTTGCTTTTTAATTGGATAAAAGCTTAGACCTGTAACACAGACCGATTACTTGCAGTCGGTTTCCACAGCCAAACTCAGTTACCTCAGGTTTTCTGGTCAGCGTATTGGTTATATACTGTTGAGAATCACACACAGGCTGGTGAAAGATGGACTTTTTCAAATCAAATTCTCATATTCCAGATTCCCATAGCCTCTCATCTGATATGGTGCAGCCAATTTCTTCTCTCTGCTTGTTTAAGAGATATTTCCATTCAGCGGTTGGAAAAGATTAAGTAAATTCCTCAAGGGGATTCTCTCCTCTCTCTCTTGTCTCTCTCTCTCTCTCCCTGTCTGTCTGTCTCTCTCTCTCCCAAGATTTGACATTGAAAAATATTGCATGAATAATGAAATCAAAACTTATGCTTTCTTCGCCCTTCTGAAAATACATTTTCCAAAATAAAAGCTTAAATTATGCATGCATTCTTTCTACTGTTCTTCAACCTTAAAGAGGTCATCTGCAGTTGCTGTATAAATGTTTGACTTATAAATTAATAATATGTACCTGATTCTTTAAGAATATAGCTCATAAATGCCTCATGCTCTTACTTCAATTGTTGTACCGCATCAAAACCCCAAATATACAAGCTTGTTTTACTCCTATGTTTGTAAACAAAGTGAATGGTAACAACCACTGTATAACCTCATAAGGTGGTTTTAAAACTGTGATGTTGATATCATGGATGGTCAGTCCTTGCATCCATAGCTCTGTCTATGAATTTGAGACTGGTAACATTTCTCCGGCCACATCTCTCAGATGTTTACAGAAACAGGGCCGGGGAATTTGCTTTGTTATTGTTTTCTACTGCTTATTGCCACTTTAATGTATTATTTCCTAGGTAAATGGAGCTGAAACTGACATTCTGAATGAAGGCTCCGAAAAGCCTGAGATCTCACTGCTTGATTTCCTTAAGAGTAAGTCCTCTATAGACAGGCTGGCAGACACAAACACAAACACAAACACACACACACACACACACACACACACACACACACACACACACACACACACACACACACACACACACACACACACACACACACACACACACACACACACACACACACACACACACACACACACACACACACACACACACACACACACACACACACACACACACACACACACACACACACACACACACACAATATTGTGTGTTTGGTAGAATTCTACAGAGAATCTGCCTGCTGGCTACAATAACCCTTAGTTAACTGACTAATTTATGTATTCTTTTGTGTCTGTCTTTCTTGCCTGTCTCTGTGTGTCCTCTCTCTCCCCAGTGTTCCCCAGGCTGTTTGTCCGTCTGCTCCTCAGTCCTCTGTTCCTGCTGTTGGTCCTGTCTCAGTGCTGTTTCTCTTCAGTCATCGCTGGCCTCGCCACCTTCCTCAACAAGTTCCTGGAGAGACAGTACAGCACGACCGCCGCTTACAGCAGCCTCCTCATAGGTCAGTACAGCACGACCACCGCTTACAGCAGCCTCCTCATAGGTCAGTACAGCACGACCACCGCTTACAGCAGCCTCCTCATAGGTCAGTACAGCACGACCACCGCTTACAGCAGCCTCCTCATAGGTCAGTACAGCACGACCGCCGCTTACAGCAGCCTCCTCATAGGTCAGTACAGCACGACCGCCGCTTACAGCAGCCTCCTCATAGGTCAGTACAGCACGACCACCGCTTACAGCAGCCTCCTCATAGGTCAGTACAGCACGACTGCCGCTTACAGCAGCCTCCTCATAGGTCAGTACAGCACGACCGCCGCTTACAGCAGCCTCCTCATAGGTCAGTACAGCACGACCGCCGCTTACAGCAGCCTCCTTATAGGTCAGTACAGCACGACTGCCGCTTACAGCAGCCTCCTCATAGGTCAGTACAGCACGACTGCCGCTTACAGCAACCTCCTCATAGGTCAGTACAGCACGACCGCCGCTTACAGCAGCCTCCTCATAGGTCAGTACAACACGACTGCCGCTTACAGCAGCCTCCTCATAGGTCAGTACAGCACGACCACCGCTTACAGCAGCCTCCTCATAGGTCAGTACAGCACGACCACCGCTTACAGCAGCCTCCTCATAGGTCTGTACAGCACTACTGTCTCCTCATAGGTCAGTACAACACTACTGTCTCCTCATAGGTCAGTACAGAACACTACTGTCTCCTCATAGGTCAGTACAACACTACTGTCTCCTCATAGGTCAGTACAACACTACTGTCTCCTCATAGGTCAGTACAGAACACTCCTGTCTCCTCATAGGTCAGTACAGAACACTACTGTCTCCTCATAGGTCAGTACAACACTACTGTCTCCTCATAGGTCAGTACGGAACACTACTGTCTCCTCATAGGTCAGTACAGAACACTACTGTCTCCTCATAGGTCAGTACAGAACACTACTGTCTCCTCATAGGTCAGTACAGAACACTACTGTCTCCTCATAGGTCAGTACAACACTACTGTCTCCTCATAGGTCAGTACAGAACACTACTCTCTCCTCATAGGTCAGTACAGAACACTACTGTCTCCTCATAGGTCAGTACAGAACACTACTCTCTCCTCATAGGTCAGTACAACACTACTGTCTCCTCATAGGTCAGTACAACACTACTGTCTCCTCATAGGTCAGTACAGAACACTACTGTCTTCTCATAGGTCAGTACAGAACACTACTGTCTCCTCATAGGTCAGTACAACACCACAGCCTCCTCATAGGTCAGTACAGAACACTACTGTCTCCTCATAGGTCAGTACAGAACACTACTGTCTCCTCATAAGTCAGTACAGAACACTACTGTCTCCTCATAGGTCAGTACAGAACACTACTGTCTCCTCATAGGTCAGTACAGAACACTACTGTCTCCTCATAGGTCAGTACAGAACACTACTGTCTCCTCATAGGTCAGTACAACACTACTGTCTCCTCATAGGTCAGTACAGAACACTACTGTCTCCTCATAGGTCAGTACAACACTACTGTCTCCTCATAGGTCAGTACAACACTACTGTCTCCTCATAGGTCAGTACAGAACACTACTGTCTCCTCATAGGTCAGTACAGAACACTACTGTCTCCTCATAGGTCAGTACAACACTACTGTCTCCTCATAGGTCAGTACAGAACACTACTGTCTCCTCATAGGTCAGTACAACACTACTGTCTCCTCATAGGTCAGTACAACACTACTGTCTCCTCATAGGTCAGTACAGAACACTACTGTCTCCTCATAGGTCAGTACAGAACACTACTGTCTCCTCATAGGTCAGTACAACACTACTGTCTCCTCATAGGTCAGTACAACACTACTGTCTCATCATAGGTCAGTACAGAACACTACTGTCTCCTCATAGGTCAGTACAGAACACTACTCTCTCCTCATAGGTCAGTACAGAACACTACTCTCTCCTCATAGGTCAGTACAGAACACTACTGTCTCCTCATAGGTCAGTACAGAACCCTACTGTCTCCTCATAGGTCAGTACAGAACACTACTGTCTCCTCATAGGTCAGTACAACACTACAGCCTCCTCATAGGTCAGTACAGAACACTACTGTCTCCTCATAGGTCAGTACAACACTACTGTCTCCTCATAGGTCAGTACAGAACACTACTGTCTCCTCATAGGTCAGTACAACACTACTGTCTCCTCATAGGTCAGTACAGAACACTACTGTCTCCTCATAGGTCAGTACAGAACACTACTGTCTCCTCATAGGTCAGTACAGAACACTACTCTCTCCTCATAGGTCAGTACAACACTACAGCCTCCTCATAGGTCAGTACAGAACACTACTGTCTCCTCATAGGTCAGTACAGAACACTACTGTCTCCTCATAGATCAGTACAACACTACTGTCTCCTCATAGGTCAGTACAACACTACTGTCTCCTCATAGGTCAGTACAGAACACTACTGTCTCCTCATAGGTCAGTACAGAACACTACTGTCTCCTCATAGGTCAGTACAGAACACTACTCTCTCCTCATAGGTCAGTACAACACTACTGTCTCCTCATAGGTCAGTACAGAACACTACTGTCTCCTCATAGGTCAGTACAGACCACTACTCTCTCCTCATAGGTCAGTACAGAACACTACTCTCTCCTCATAGGTCAGTACAGAACACTACTGTCTCCTCATAGGTCAGTACAACACTACTGTCTCCGCATAGGTCAGTACAGAACACTACTGTCTCCTCATAGGTCAGTACAACACTACTGTCTCCTCATAGGTCAGTACAACACTACTGTCTCCTCATAGGTCAGTACAACACTACTGTCTCCTCATAGGTCAGTACAGAACACTACTGTCTCCTCATAGGTCAGTACAGCACACTACTGTCTCCTCATAGGTCAGTACAGAACACTACTGTCTCCTCATAGGTCAGTACAGCACACTACTGTCTCCTCATAGGTCAGTACAGAACACTACTGTCTCCTCATAGGTCAGTACAGAACACTACTGTCTCCTCATAGGTCAGTACAACACTACTGTCTCCTCATAGGTCAGTACAGAACACTACTGTCTCCTCATAGGTCAGTACAACACTACTGTCTCCTCATAGGTCAGTACAACACTACTGTCTCCTCATAGGTCAGTACAACACTACTGTCTCCTCATAGGTCAGTACAGAACACTACTGTCTGCTCATAGGTCAGTACAGAACACTACTGTCTCCTCATAGGTCAGTACAGAACACTACTGTCTCCTCATAGGTCAGTACAGAACACTACTGTCTCCTCATAGGTCAGTACAGAACACTACTGTCTCCTCATAGGTCAGTACAGAACACTACTGTCTCCTCATAGGTCAGTACAGAACACTACTCTCTCCTCATAGGTCAGTACAGAACACTACTGTCTCCTCATAGGTCAGTACAGAACACCACTGTCTCCTCATAGGTCAGTACAGAACACTACTGTCTCCTCATAGGTCAGTACAGAACACTACTGTCTCCTCATAGGTCAGTACAGAACACTACTGTCTCCTCATAGGTCAGTACAGAACACTACTCTCTCCTCATAGGTCAGTACAGAACACTACTGTCTCCTCATAGGTCAGTACAGAACACTACTCTCTCCTCATAGGTCAGTACAGAACACTACTGTCTCCGCATAGGTCAGTACAGAACACTACTGTCTCCTCATAGGTCAGTACAACACTACTGTCTCCTCATAGGTCAGTACAACACTACTGGCTCCTCATAGGTCAGTACAGAACACTACTGTCTCCTCATAGGTCAGTACAACACTACTGTCTCCTCATAGGTCAGTACAGAACACTACTGTCTCCTCATAGGTCAGTACAGAACACTACTGTCTCCTCATAGGTCAGTACAGAACACTACTGTCTCCTCATAGGTCAGTACAGAACACTACTGTCTCCTCATAGGTCAGTACAACACTACTGTCTCCTCATAGGTCAGTACAACACTACTGTCTCCTCATAGGTCAGTACAGAACACTACTGTCTGCTCATAGGTCAGTACAGAACACTACTGTCTCCTCATAGGTCAGTACAACACTACTGTCTCCTCATAGGTCAGTACAGAACACTACTCTCTCCTCATAGGTCAGTACAGAACACTACTCTCTCCTCATAGGTCAGTACAGAACACTACTGTCTCCTCATAGGTCAGTACAACACTACTGTCTCCTCATAGGTCAGTACGGAACACTACTGTCTCCTCATAGGTCAGTACAGAACACTACTGTCTCCTCATAGGTCAGTACAACACTACTGTCTCCTCATAGGTCAGTACAGAACACACATACACACACACACACACACACACAAAGAGAGACAGACACACACACACAGAGGAACGATGGCGTATGTAACTCCTTGTTGATCCACTATGTGGAACAGGGGAATTATGGCGTATCTGTAAATGATAGCATTTATGAAGCTAGCAGGCATGTTCTTCACACGCTAGGAAGATGCTGTATTTTCTCCAACGTTTAAAATGAAAAAGGTACCCCTCACTCCCAAAACACACACTGGAGACTCACACACAAAGTCTTTAAACAATGGGACGTGCTCAGTCTTTGAACAACGGGAGGCTCTTCTGGACAGGTACGTCAGTGTCATCTGATCCAACAACCACGCTCCGTTCAGAAGGTTGGGTCTGGTACCAGGCAGGGGTAACCTGGCCAGGATGTGCTCGAGGGCAGACTCAATGGTTGCAATACGAATGTCCAGTGACTTAAATTCCTTGCGCATCTCAGTGGGTCAAGATTTTTGTGCCCCCTGGCGAGGTTGAGTGATGGATCACAAGGTGAGTGAGACCCGTCTGATGAGAATCTGGAGAGCTGTTATCCTGTGCAGCCACCTGGGCATGTTCAGCTCCCTAAGAGAAGAATGCAAAGTGTGTGCTCATCTGAGGCTGTTGTTTTTAACACTGTTCACATGGGTGGAACCACAGCCGGTGTACAGTACTGAATCGGTCAGAAAATAACACATTTTCACAGAAGACAAGTTCTGAGAGTTATAAAAAATAAAAATAAATGCTTTTGGAGGGCTCTGTCCTTTTCTATTCTACTGGCATCTTATCTATTCTGTCTTATCTATTCTACTGGCATCTTATCTGTTCTACTGTCATCTATTCTACTGTCAGTATCTATTTTGCTGTATGTGTATTTGTTGAGGGAGCAGCAGCACTTGCATTTCCAAGAAATATTTCCACTCTGGGACAATAATGTTAATCTTATCTTATTTTATCTTAGCTCTGGTTATTTTATCTTAGCTCTGGTTATTTTATCTTAGCTCTGGTTATTTATGTTAGCTCTGGTTATTTATCTTAGCTCTGGTTATTTGATCTTAGCTGTGGTTATTTTATCTTAGCTCTGGTTATTTTTCTTAGCTCTGGTTATTTTATCTTAGCTCTGGTTATTTATCTTAGTTCTGGTTATTTTATCTTAGCTGTGGTTATTTTATCTTAGCTCTGGTTATTTTATATGTTATCTTAGCTCTGGTTATTTTATCTTAGCTGTGGTTATTTTATCTTAGCTGTGGTTATTTTATCTTAGCTGTGGTTATTTTATCTTAGCTGTGGTTATTTTATCTTAGCTGTGGTTATTTTTTCTTAGCTGTGGTTATTTTTTCTTAGCTGTGGTTATTTTATCTTAGCTCTGGTTATTTTATATGTTATCTTAGCTCTGGTTATTTTATCTTAGCTCTGGTTATTTTATCTTAGCTGTGGTTATTTTATCTTAGCTGTGGTTATTTTATCTTAGCTCTGGTTATTTTATCTTAGCTGTGGTTATTTTATCTTAGCTGTGGTTATTTTACCTTAGCTGTGGTTATTTTATCTTAGCTCTGGTTATTTTATATTTTATCTTAGCTGTGGTTATTTTATCTTAGCTCTGGTTATTTTATCTTAGCTCTGGTTATTTTATCTTAGCTGTGGTTATTTTACCTTAGCTGTGGTTATTTTATCTTAGCTGTGGTTATTTTATCTTAGCTCTGGTTATTTGTCTTATCTCTGGTTATTTTATCTTAGTTTTTCTAATCACTCTGTCGCGTCGTCCTCAGGTGCGGTGAACCTTCCTTCTGTTGCCGTGGGGATGCTGGTGGGCGGGGTCATCATGAAGAGAAAGAGTCTCTCTCTTAAGGCCATCCCTCGTTTCTCTGTCGCCATGCTGTCCATCTCTGTTCTCCTCCTCATCCCCCTCTTCTTCATGGGCTGTCCCACACAGAGGGTGAAAGAGGTCAACTATGAATTCCAAGGGTGAGTCAGTGTTGGGGGTGTAATCTGCATTTTTACAAAACGGTTAAATCTTTGGAGAGCCATGTCCTGGTTGATTGGGGTCGGTGTGCTGAGGGGGATGTTGTTGATGTGTCTGTAGTACGTAGTTTGTCAGCTAACCGTATCTGGGGATGTTGTGTTACTGTCTGTAGTTTGTCAGCTAACCGTTCTCTGGGGATGTTGTGTTACTGTCTGTAGTTTGTCAGCTAACCGTATCTGGGGATGTTGTGTTGCTGTCTGTAGTTTGTCAGCTAACTGTATCTGGGGATGTTGTGTTGCTGTCTGTAGTTTGTTAGCTAACTGTATCTGGGGATGTTGTGTTACTGTCTGTAGTTTGTCAGCTAACTGTATCTGGGGATGTTGTGTTACTGTCTGTAGTTTGTCAGCTAACTGTATCTGGGGATGTTGTGTTGCTGTCTGTAGTTTGTCAGCTAACTGTATCTGGGGATGTTGTGTTACTGTCTGTAGTTTGTTAGCTAACCGTATCTGGGGATGTTGTGTTGCTGTCTGTAGTTTGTCAGCTAACTGTATCTGGGGATGTTGTGTTACTGTCTGTAGTTTGTCAGCTAACTGTATCTGGGGATGTTGTGTTACTGTCTGTAGTTTGTTAGCTAACCGTATCTGGGGATGTTGTGTTACTGTCTGTAGTTTGTCAGCTAACTGTATCTGGGGATGTTGTGTTACTGTCTGTAGTTTGTCAGCGGTTGTTTTTTAATGACATGGGAGTTATTGGGAAGCCATGAGGACTGGAGTTTAAGGTTCTTCAAACAGTCTTGCCCAAAGCCAAACGCCATGGAGTTATCACCTATCACTACAGACGCAAAACAGAGATGTACAGTCTGCAGCGTTTTAATTCGTTGGATAAATAAAGTGCCTGGTGAAACACAAGTTCATACGTTACATAACGATGAGGTCATAATAGGGAGAATAACAAACGTACAGTACCTTTTTCAGACAGTACCAACAGACTGAAAAATAGTCAAGCAACTTCATGGGATAAGACCTAGCATTTTGTGAAGATTAAGACAAAAGTATTGTTTGGCGCTGTGCCACTGGTGAGCCCAAAACAACTAGAATGTTGTTACTGCAGTACAATAGCAAACAGAGGTTAATGAACAACATCTAACATAAGCAGGAACCCTGGTCTTCATCCCGTAACCTCAAATCTCTGTTGTCTTCTGTTATGTGGCTTTTCGGCACTGAGCTCTACTGATGAACTTACCTCCACCCAAACGTCTATCGTGATCCCAAAACCCTGAAGTTAACATGAATGACCCTTTCACACTACTGAGCTGAGCTGAGCCGAGCCTTGTAAAGTGGAGTTGTACTGAGCTGAGCCTAGTAGAGTGGAGTTGTACTGAGCTGAGCCTAGCAGAGTGGAGTTGTACTGAGCTGAGCTGAGCTGAGCCTAGCAGAGTGGAGTTGTACTGAGCTGAGCCTAGTAGAGTGGAGTTGTACTGAGCTGAGCCTAGCAGAGTGGAGTTGTACTGAGCTGAGCTGAGCTGAGCCTAGCAGAGTGGAGTTGTACTGAGCTGAGCCTAGCAGAGTGGAGTTGTACTGAGCTGAGCTGAGCCTAGTAGAGTGGAGTTGTACTGAGCTGAGCTGAGCCTAGCAGAGTGGAGTTGTACTGAGCTGAGCTGAGCCTAGCAGAGTGGAGTTGTACTGAGCTGAGCCTAGTAGAGTGGAGTTGTACTGAGCTGAGCCTAGCAGAGTGGAGTTGTACTGAGCTGAGCCTAGTAGAGTGGAGTTGTACTGAGCTGAGCTGAGCTGAGCCTAGCAGAGTGGAGTTGTACTGAGCTGAGCCTGGTAGAGTGGAGTTGTACTGAGCTGAGCCTAGTAGAGTGGAGTTGTACTGAGCTGAGCCTGGTAGAGTGGAGTTGTACTGAGCTGAGCCTAGTAGAGTGGAGTTGTACTGAGCTGAGCCTAGTAGAGTGGAGTTGTACTGAGCTGAGCCTAGCAGAGTGGAGTTGTACTGAGCTGAGCCTAGTAGAGTGGAGTTGTACTGAGCTGAGCTGAGCCTAGCAGAGTGGAGTTGTACTGAGCTGAGCCTAGCAGAGTGGAGTTGTACTGAGCTGAGCCTAGCAGAGTGGAGTTGTACTGAGCTGAGCTGAGCTGAGCCTAGCAGAGTGGAGTTGTACTGAGCTGAGCCTAGTAGAGTGGAGTTGTACTGAGCTGAGCTGAGCCTAGTAGAGTGGAGTTGTACTGAGCTGAGCCTAGTAGAGTGGAGTTGTACTGAGCTGAGCGGAGTTGTACTGAGCTGAGCTGAGCCTAGTAGAGTGGAGTTGTACTGAGCTGAGCCTGGTAGAGTGGAGTTGTGCTGAGCCTAGCAGAGTGGAGTTGTACTGAGCCTAGCAGAGTGGAGTTGTACTGAGCCTAGTAGAGTGGAGTTGTACTGAGCTTGTTATGAATTCACCGTAGCTGCTAAACCCTGCTAGAAAGGACAGTGTGAAAAGACAATATCCGAGCAAGCACAATACATTTCGGGCAAAATAGTGTAAAAACTTGTATAACTCTATTGTGATACCAACATCATTCTTGAAACATCTCTCATCATGTTCTCTCTTCTCATCAGGTCTCTGGCCAATTGTTATTCCAACTGCTCCTGCCCAGCTAACGCCTTCAACCCAGTGTGTGGATCTGACAGCACGGAGTACCTGTCACCCTGCCACGCAGGCTGCAAAGAGTACACCAAAGACCCCAACAACAGATTCAGGGTTCTGGTGCGTTCTGGGAAGTTAGGAATGCAGTAGCGAATGGTATAATTGAACAAAGAGTAAAACCAAATCTGTTATAGGTCAATAGGGCAGCCAGGCAGACCTAGTACTATCTAGTCTCTACCTACAGTACAGCTACACAATATGGATGATTCACAATCAATGGACCAGTCCCATCCATCTGTAATTATAAAAATGTACCTTTATTTAACTAGAAAAGTCAGTTAAGAACAAATGTCTTATTTTCAATGACGGCCTACCAGGGAACAGTGGGTTGACTGCCTGTTCAGGGGCAGAACGACAGAGTTGTACCTTGTCAGCTCGGGGATTCGATCTTGCAACCTTTCGGTTACTAGTACAACGCTCTAACCACTAGGCTACGCTGCCACCCCTCCACTCTAACCACTAGGCTACCTGCCGCCCCTCCACTCTAACCACTAGGCTAATCAGAGGGTAATCAGCTCTGGGACACAGGGGAAGTGTTTTAAGTGTCAGTCAGTAAGTCATCCATTACCAGGATGACTGTTTAGCAGGCTAATAGAGTTGTAGTCATATTGACATAGTTAATATGGTTAACCCCCCCATGCATGGCCATTACGTAAATGAGTTAGACTTCAATCAATTCAGACCAAGAAGTAACACTAGCTCATGTTGTAAATACTAATTGAGGAAAGTATACAGGACGTTCAAGTCAATATAGGATATCAATCATTCACCATTTTGCCATTGTCTTAACAAACAAAAACAAGGATCTGTCCATTTTCTTTTATAATGTATTACATGTATAGTCTATCTTTTATATAATGATACCCGGTGTCTTCTTCGTTCTCCTGCTTTAGGAGTACACAGACTGTATCTGTACAGCTCACAGCCAGGGTAGCGGTGGGGGTACTGCTCGCCCCGGCCCCTGCCCCAACCAATGTCCTCACTTCCTGCTTCCTGTCATGTTCCTCATCTCTCTGGCCGCGATGATCGCCTCCCTAACACACAATCCTATCTATATGATGGTCCTCAGGTTTGTTTTTTTTTATTTTTTATTTGACCTTCATTTAACCAGGTAGGCCAGTTGAGAACAAGTTCTCATTTACAACTGCAACCTGGCCAAGATAAAGCAAAGCAGTGTGACAAAAACAACACAAAGTTACACATGGGATAAACAAACGTACAGTCAATAACACATTAGAAAAATCTATATACAGTGAGTGCAAATGTTGTAAGATTAGGGAGGTAAGGCAATAAATAGGCCATAGTGACGAAATAATTACAATTTAGCAATTAAACACTGGAGTGATAGATGTGCAGATGATGATATGCAAGTAGAGATACTGGGGTGCAAAGGAGAAGAAAAAATAATAATAACATGGGGATGAGGTAGTTGGGTGGGCTATTTACAGATGGGCTGTGTACAGGTGCAGTGATCGGTAAGCTGCTCTGACAGCTGATGCTTAAAGTTAGTGAGGGAGATATAAGTATCCAGCTTCAGTGATTCAGATAACCTCTCTCAGGTAACCTCTCTAACACACAGCCCCATCTATATGATGGACCTCATATAACCTCTCTCTCTAACACACAACACCGTCTATATGATGGACCTCAGATTTAAAAAAACATATACAAATGCATTTGGAAAGTTTTCAGACCCCTTGACTTGATCCACATTTTGTTACGTTACAGCCTTATTCTAGAATGTATTAAATGTTTAAAAAAGTCTCATCAATTTACACACAATACCCCATGATGACATCACAATACCCCATAATGACATCACAATACTCCATAATGACATCACAATACCCCATGATGACATCACAATACCCCATAATGACAAAGCGAAAACAGGTTTTTAGAATTTTTGTACATTTATAAAAAAAAATGAAAAACTGAAAAACCTTATTTATTTAAGTATTTGCTATGAGACTCGAAATTGAGCTCATGTGCATCTTGTTTACATTGATTAAACTTGAGAAGTATATACAACTTCATTGGAGTCCACCTGTGGTAAATTCAATTGATTGGACATGATTTGGAAAGGCACACACCTGTCTATATAAGGTCCCACAGTTGACAGTGCATGTCAGAGCAACAACCAAGCCATGAGGTTAAAGGAATTGTCTGTAGAGCTCCGAGACAGGATTGTGTCGAGGCACAGATCTGGGGATGGGTACCAAAAAATGTCTGCAGCATTGAAGGTCCCCAAGAACAGTGTGGCCTCGACAAAAGGTTTGGAACCACCAAGACTATTCCTAGAGTTGGCCGTTCGGCCAAACTCAGCATTTGGGGGAGAAGGGCCTTGGTCAGGGAGGTGACCAGGAACCCGATGGTCACTCTGACAGAGCTTCAGTGTCCCTCTGTGGAGATGGGAGAACCTTCCAGAAAGACAACCATCTCTGCAGCACTCCACCAATCAGGCCTTTATGGTAGAGTGGCCAGACGGAAGCCACTCCTCAGTAAATGGCACATGGCAGCCCACTTGGAGTTTGCCAAAAGGCACCTAAAGACTCTCAGACCATGAGAAACAGGTTTCTCTGGTCTGATGAACCGAGATTGAACTCTTTGGCCTGAATGCCAAGCGTCACGTCTGGAGGAAACCTGGCACCATCCCTACGGTGAAGCATAGTGGTGGCAGCATCATGCTGTGGGGATGTTTTTCAGCCACAGGGACTTCAGCTCAAGGGAAAGATGAACAGAGCAAAGTACAGAGAGATCCTTGATGAAAACCTACTCCAGAGTGCTCAGAACGTCACCTTCCAACAGGACAACAACCCTAAGCACACAGCCAAGTCAAAGCAGGAGTGGCTTCAGGAAAATTCTCTGAATGTCCTTAAGTGGCCCAGCCAGAGGCCGGACTTGAACCCAATCGAAACATCTCTGGAGAGACCTGAAAATAGCTGTGCAGCGACGCTCCCCATCCAACCTGACAGAGCTTGAGAGGATCTGCAGAGAAGAATGGGAGAAACTCCCCAAATACAGGTGTGCCAAGCTTGTAGTGTCATACCCAAGAAGACTCGAGGCTGTAATCACTGCCAAAGGTCTTCAACAAAGTACTGAATAATGGGTCTGAATAAATATGATATTTCCTTTTTATATATACAATTTGGAGATTTCTAAAACCTGTTTTTGCTTCGTCATTATTGTGTAGATTGATGAGAGGAAAAAACGATTTAATTCATTTTAAAATACGGCTGTATAACGTAACAAAATGTGGAAAAAGTCAAGGAATCTAAATACTTTCAAAGTGCACTGTATATAGTTTAATGTAATTAAATTTGATTTGGAATACTTCTGATGAGTCCATAGAAAGCAGGCCTATTCAGTACGACGTTGTAAATAAACTGTTTCTTCGCTTGAATTGTTTCAGAACTGTTCCCCACGAAGAGAAATCCTTTGCCATAGGAGTCCAGTTTCTGCTCTTGAGAGTGCTTGGTAAGTTTCTTCATAAAGACAGATGTTGTTAAATACAACACACAATTGAATATAATATGATATACATCAATGTAGTGTTAGAGTGCCCTCTGGTGGACGACGACTGATTTGAATCATACTGAGAATCCCGTATCTTCCTGCTGCGAAAGTGTTTTGAATAAGAGTTGTGATTGATGTCTGATCCTCTCCTTTCTCTACGAACAAAAGGTCAATGTTGACAGTTGTTATAGCAGCCTGGTTACCAGCTCCTGTTCAGCTTGGCCATCCACAGCTCCTGTATATAGTATTATTATACACACTGAACACAAATATAAATGCAACATGCAACAATTTCTAAGATTTTACTGAGTTTTACAGTTCATATAAGAAAATCAAGTCAATTTAAATAAATTCATTAGGTCCTAATCTATGGATTTCACATGACTGGGAATACAGATATGCATTTGTTGGTCACAGATACCATTAAAAAAAAGGTAGGGGTGTGGATCAGAGAACCACTATGTTCCTCCTGCAGTGACATCTGACCACCATTTTGCCTCATGCAGCACGATATCTCCTTCACATAGAGTTGATCAGGCTGTTGATTGTGGTCTGTGGAATGTTGTCCCACTCCTCTTCAATGGCTGTGTGAAGTTGCTGGATATTGGCGGGAACTGGAACACGCTGTCGTAGAAGTTGATCCAGAGCATCCCAAACATGCTCAATGAGTGACATGTCTGGTGAGTATGCAGGCCATGGAAGAACTGGGACATTTTAAGCTTCCAGGAATTGTGTACAGATCCTTACGACATGGGGCCGTGCATTATCATGCTGAAACATGAGGTGATGGCGGCGGATGAATGGCACGACAACGGGCCTCAGGATCTCGTCACGGTATCTCTGTGCATTCAAATTGCCATCGATAAATTGTAATTGGGTTTGTTGTTCGTAGCTTATCAAATCACATTGTATTGGTCACGTACACATATTTAGCAGATGTTATTGCGGGTGTAGTGAAATGCTTGTGTTCCTAGCTCCAACAGCCTGTTGTTCATAATTGTACATGGTTCATATTAAGATCTTGCTACTTAAAGAGGTATAATTGAGTTGTACTGAATATGTTGTAGCAAGTCCCTTTTTACTTGCCTTTTACTGGCCCATACCATAATCTCACCACCACCATGTGGCACTGTTCACAAACGTTGACATCAGCAAACCGCTCGGCAACACGACACCTGGTTACACGTGGTCTGTGGTTGTGAGGCCGGTTGGATGTACTGCCAAATTCTCTTAAAGGACGTTGGAGGAGGCGGCTTATTGTAGAGAAATTAACATTCAATTATCTGGCAACAGCTCTGGTGGACATCCTTGCAGTCAGCATGCCAATTGCACCCTCCCTCTATACTGGAGACATCTGTGGCCTTTTAAAGTGGCCTTTTATTGTCCCAAGCACAAGGTGCACCTGTGTAATGATCATGCTCTTTAATCAGCTTCTTGATATGCCACACCTGTCAGGTGGATGGATTATCTTGGCAAAGGAGAAATGCTCACTGACAGGGATGTAAACAAATGTGTGCACAAACTTTGAGAGAAATAATATTTTTGTGCGTCTGGAAATCTTCTGGGATCTTTTATATTTCAGCTCATAAAACATGGGATCAACACTTTACTTTACTTTGCGTTTTTATATTTTTGTTCAGTTTATATTCTCTAATCCTGTGCTTTTCTATTCTAGCCTGGTTACCGGCCCCAGCCCTGTTCGGCATGGCCATCGACAGCTCCTGTATCTGGTGGAAACGTATCTGTGGCAACCGGCTGGGCTGTGGTTACTATGACAATAACATCCTGAGAAACAGGTAAGAAAAAAGGTCTCGTACTACTATTGGTATGCCTCGTTTATACAAGTGATAATGATTGATGGACTGTATTGGTGGACTGTATTGGTGGACTGTATTGATGGACTGTATTGATGGACTGTATTGATGGACTGTATTGATGGACTGTATTGGTGGACTGTATTGGTGGACTGTATTGATGGACTGTATTGGTGGACTGTATTGATGGACTGTATTGATGGACTGTATTGATGGACTGTATTGATGGACTGTATTGATGGACTGTATCGATGGACTGTATCGGTGGACTGTATCGGTGGACTGTATCGGTGGACTGTATCGGTGGACTGTATCGATGGACTGTATCGATGGACTGTATCGATGGACTGTATCGATGGACTGTATTGATGGACTGTATTGGTGGACTGTATTGGTGGACTCTATTGGTGGACTGTATCGATGGACTGTATTGATGGACTGTATTGATTTGCTGGTTGATTCAGTGAATTATTGATGTATCTCTGCAGGTACCTGGGTCTGCAGTTGGGCTTCAAGATGATGGGGATCTTCCTGCTGGGGCTGGTTGGATGGAAGGTCCAGAGGACCAGGGAGTACAACCTGGGAAAACGGCCTGACGGACCACTGTGATCTGGGATACGTCTGACCGCCTGGCTCCTTAACTCCTTCCTCCCTTTCCCGTCTCACACGATAGAGACTGGCCACCGAGGACCACTTTTTACACCTCCCTGCCATCGCACCGTGCTATCCAATCCACCACCTTACTACAATCTAACCTGTCTCACAGGAGAGAAGAGACTCACCTGCCTCTGAGGTACACTGTGCCTTTCAACTGGTCTGCTAATGCAGGGTCTGCTAATGCAGGGTCTGAATACAACGGAGGGACTATTATGATTCAACTCTGAGCAGCCAGCCCTATTCCTATATAAGCGTCTCACATGACTCCACCCAGTGGGCTTAGCTGGTTATCTTAATGTATTTTTCCCACTGTGCTTTTTAACGGAGTGTACTGTGCTGTATACTAGTATATCAACTGTATACTAGTATATCAACTGTATACTTGTATATCAACTGTATACTTGTATATCAACTGTATACTTGTATATCAACTGTATACTAGTATATCAACTGTATACTAGTATATCAACTGTATACTTGTATATCAACTGTATACTAGTGTATCAACTGTATACTAGTGTATCAACTGTATACTAGTGTATCAACTGTATACTTGTATATCAACTGTATACTAGTATATCAACTGTATACTAGTATATCAACTGTATACTTGTATATCAACTGTATACTAGTATATCAACTGTATACTTGTATAACAACTGTATACTTGTATATCAACTGTATACTTGTATATCAACTGTATACTTGTATATCAACTGTATACTAGTATATCAACTGTATGCTAGTATATCAACTGTATGCTAGTATATCAACTGTATGCTAGTATATCAACTGTATACTAGTATATCAACTGTATACTAGTATATCAACTGTATACTTGTATATCAACTGTATACTTGTATATCAACTGTATACTAGTATATCAACTGTATACTAGTATATCAACTGTATACTAGTATATCAACTGTATACTTGTATATCAACTGTATACTTGTATATCAACTGTATACTTGTATATCAACTGTATACTAGTATATCAACTGTATACTTGTATATCAACAGTATACTTGCTGTTAACCCAGGGATGTTTTCCATTCAGGTTTCAAGCTAACTTAATATCTATATTAGTTATAGATGTTTGTCTCTTACGCAGAGGCATTTAGTGAGCATTTATATAGAGTTTTATACAAAGAATGGTAACTTTATAATCATATGATAAACATATGACATCCGCTTTAATCACAATAATATGCTATGCATCACATATCAATGACACTGTTTAAATAACTGTTCTCTTGTTGAAATAGATTTATAATACAATATTATGCTAAGTTTAGATTATTTTCACTAATGTGCCTTATATGCAACACCAAATGAATGTGATTTATGTAAATAATAAATTGTTTTGTTTTATATTGTACAATTGTTACTACATTGTGGTGCAAAAGTTAAGAGAGTGTGGGGAGAGAATCTCTCTGTGTGTGTGTTTGTCTCTCTCTCTCTGTGTTTGTCTATCTGTGTATACAGGACATCATGAGAGTAAATACAGTTAGAGAAAGGCTTAGAAACACAGTAGGCTTAATGGAATGAATAATCGAACATGTCGCGCACAATAGTACCACGAAAGGTTTTCCTCATTCCCCGTTTCGCATGACGTCATGCGTCAGTGGCAGAAAGGAGCGGGCGGCAGACAGAGAGCGAGGGGGAGGAGAGACCGCGCAGGCGCAGATCGTCATAAAAAAAAAAAAAAAAAAACCTAACAGCAGCCTCCACAGTGCAGCAGCGCTCACTGAGGGAGAGGAAGAGAGAGCAGGTTGAACGGATTAAAGGCGTCGCGTTTCAGTGTCACATCCCAACATCATCAGCACCACCACAAACCAGGACCACTGGGAAAGAGCATTTAATTAACCGACTCGTTTAGAAATTCACCCCCCCCCCCTTAAAACATGTCTGTGGGTAGTGACTTTGGGAACCCCTTAAGAAAATTCAAACTGGTCTTTCTGGGGGAGCAAAGCGGTAAGTAATTCAGAAGCTTTGGGAGAAGTTATCTTCTGTTTGTGTATGATATTCCCTGCTGGGTGTTCACAGGCTAAGTGAAGTTCACTGACCTCTATAAAGCCTTAGTAGCCTTTAACATGATGGAGAATTGACTACATTTTCTATAGGAAAATGACAAGCTTGTTTTTGTTTTTTGTTATGTCGGTCACAAATAGTCCAGAGATCAATATACGATGTTCATTATAAAATGTTTATGATGTCAGTCAATGCATTTCATTGTTTGGGATATTTATTCTTTTGATGACTCTTTATGCAAAGCAGGGGTGAAACATTGAGTTTTTTTGCAGTCCAGTTTGACATTAATTTAGAATATTATTAAAACCTAATAATTGCTATGTATGTGACAGTTGTTATATACATGTGGTGGTGTTATTGTGTCAAGCGCTGTGCTTGGTTTAAAAGAGAGAAATTAAGAATTCTGTGTATTGCATGAGACACACCCAGGCTGCCAGCGTCTGTCGGTGAGAACTTGTGTAGCTGCAGTCTCTTCTACTGTAGGCTATTCTCTCTCTCTCTCTCTCTCTCTCTCTCTCTCTCTCTCTCTCTCTGTCTCTGTCTCTGTCTCTGTCTCTGTCTCTGTGTCTGCATCTGTCTCTGTCTCTCTGCATCTGTCTCTGTCTCTCATTCTGTCTGTCTCTCTCTGTCTCTCATTCTCTCTCATTCTGTCTATCTCTCTCTGTCTCTCATTCCCTCTGTCTCATTCTGTCTCTCTCTCATTCTCTCTCTCTCTCCAGATGATGACTAAGTAATTTGGTCATTTCCATAGTGAAGAGTGTTGTAAAATGGCCCAAAATAAAATAAATATAATTCCATAAAAGGTTATGTTGAATAGATAGACTGATGGCTGTCTGTTTCTATGATGACCAACTTGTCTCTAGCTTATCTTGGCTCAGTTTGTCCCTAACAGGCTCCACTACTCCACCCCCATGTTATGAGACAACTTATTAAAGCCTTGTTACATCTCATCAGTTAGGGAAACAGGTTTATTCATGGTTGTGATGTCAGACCAGCGCTGTCCCCCCTCCCCCCCCTCAGCTCAAGAGGAAATGCCCCCGTGGGGGGGGGAGGGGGGGGCTGGGTTCAGATCCCGCCCCCAGACCTCAATCTAACCGGCAGCAATCATCTCGAGTCATTCAGTTCCTGTGACCCCCCCACTCAGCCGCTAATAATAAAAAACTTATCGGATCACTTTGCTGTACTCATTCGTTGTAGCTGCCGTCAGGGCTTGTAGCGTGAGTGGAAGTAGAGAGAACGCAGTGGTGACCGTGCTGAATCACTTAAACATGAACTTACTCATAAAAACAGACAGCTCTTTGCTGTATTCTCTGCATCTCTCTCTCTAGTCGTGGTATTAAAAGTTTTGAAATCTCACCATATCAACTTTGCTGTGCGTTCGAGGCTTCTTTTCACAGTCTACGGTTCCAGGAAACTGTGCAGACTCGGTGATCTGATTGGCCAGCGGACGACCGATAGGTGCACTCTATTTGGTCAAAATGGGAACACTTTGCCTTCCTGGCACTAGGACTGATGAATCAAGTGCACCTACCACCATCAGCACATCAGCACCCAGACGGGCGGGTGGACTAGCAGACAGGCGGGTGGACTAGCAGACAGGCGGGTGGACTAGCAGACAGGCGGGTGGACTAGCAGGCAGGCGGGTGGACTAGCAGGCAGGCGGATGGACTAGCAGACAGACGGGTGAACTAGCAGACAGGCGGCTGGACTAGCAGACAGGCGGGTGGACTAGCAGGCAGACGGGTGGACTAGCAGGCAGGCGGGTGGACTAGCAGGCAGGCGGGTGGACTAGCAGGCAGGCGGGTGGACTAGCAGGCAGGCGGGTGGACTAGCAGGCAGGCGGGTGGACTAGCAGGCAGGCGGGTGGACTAGCAGGCAGGCGGGTAGACTAGCAGACAGGCGGGTGGAGTTGGTTTCACCTTTCCTGCATGTTAAATGTGTTGCCAGAGGAAGCTTCTCCTCCGGGCTGGATAGCTCTTTGGCTCTCTCCTCCACCCTGTTTCCTGAGCTGTGTTGTACAGACCTGGGTACAAATACAATCTGCATTTTATTACTTTTTTTACTTCAATGTATTGATAAGCATGCACCTATTAAGACGTCGAATGTTAGTACTGTTAAGGCTCTGTTGATTGATGTTGAATTTAAAAACAAATTATGGTTGGGGGAGATGAAGCAACATGAGTGGCTAATTAGTCTTGTTGCACAGCTGACTGGCTAACTTAGTGTAAATTATACAATTATGTGAATAAACTCAACCAAAATAAGAATAAACTGTATTTTGAAACTAAGATAAATGATACAAAGTATGATGGAAAATCTTTGGAGTATTTAAAATGAAATTATAGGCAGAAACATGAATTCAACTCCATCTGTCATTGAATCAGATGGTTCCATCATTACAAAACCTTTTGATATTGCCAAATATTTTAATGACTATTTAATCTGTAAAGTGGGCCAACTATGGCATGAAATGTCAACAACAAACAGTGAGCCTTCATATTCATGCATAAAATACCTAATAATGAAAGAAAAAACTTTGTCATTTAGAATTTTGTAACGTTAGTGTGGGAGAGGTGGACAAAAAATGGGTGTCCATCAATAAATGACAAACCTTGTATTTACAACCTAGATGAATCAAATCAAATCAAGCTTTATACAGCACATTCCAGACATGGAATGCAGCACAATGTGCTTCAAAGGAGAAAAAAACAAATAAAAAAAACAATGAAAATAAAAGCTGAAATATTAAACAAACATAAGATAAAAAAACAAAATAATGACACGAACTGAACAACTAAAAACCACCTTAAAGCAAAGCTAAAAATATGTGTTTTAAGATCTTTTAAATATGTCCACAGTTTCAGCCCCCCTCAGGTTCTCTGGCAGGCTGGGGGCATAGTAACTAAAGGCTGGGGGCATAGTAACTAAAGGCTGGGGGCATAGTAACTAAAGGCTGGGGGCATAGTAACTAAAGGCTGGGGGCATAGTAACTAAAGGCTGGGGGCATAGTAACTAAAGGCTGGGGGCATAATAACTAAAGGCTGGGGGCATAGTAACTAAAGGCTGGGGGCATAGTAACTAAAGGCTGGGGGCATAGTAACTAAAGGCTGGGGGCATAGTAACTAAAGGCTGGGGGCATAGTAACTAAAGGCTGGGGGCATAGTAACTAAAGGCTGGGGGCATAGTAACTAAAGGCTGGGGGCATAGTAACTAAAGGCTGGGGGCATAATAACTAAAGGCTGTCTCTCCATGCCTTTTGGTCCCCCTCAGGGTCTCTGGCAGGCTATTCTAGAGGCTGGGGGCATAGTAACTAAAGGCTGTCTCTCCATGCCCTTTGGTCCCCCTCAGGGTCTCTGGCAGGCTATTCTAGAGGTTGGGGGCATAGTAACTAAAGGCTGTCTCTCCATGCCTCTTGGTCCCCCTCAGGGTCTCTGGCAGGCTATTCCAGAGGCTGGGGGCATAGTAACTAAAGGCTGTCTCTCCATGCCTTTTGGTCCCCCTCAGGGTCTCTGGCAGGCTATTCTAGAGGCTGGGGGCATAGTAACTAAAGGCTGTCTCTCCATGCCCTTTGGTCCCCCTCAGGGTCTCTGGCAGGCTATTCTAGAGGCTGGGGGCATAGTAACTAAAGGATGTCTCTCCATGCCTCTTGGTCCCCCTCAGGGTCTCTGGCAGGCTATTCCAGAGGCTGGGGGCATAATAACTAAAGGCTGTCTCTCCATGCCTCTTGGTCCTGGGCTTTGGGATAGTTATAAGGCTGTCTCTCCATGTCTCTTGGTCCCAGGCTTTGGGATAGTTAAAAGGCCAGAGGACCTGAGGGACCTACTGTGTACATAACTTATAAGCATGTCTGATTTAAAAACCAATAGAAGAATCTTAAAATGAATTCTAAAACTCACCAGTGCAGAGACCTTAAAACCGGTGTAATGTGTGCTCACATTGGCCAACTAGCTGCCGCCGTTGGCCAATGGGAGTCCTAATAAAATTGCCTGTTGCAATGGAACCAATAGAAAAGTTTGAAAGCCCGCCCATCTGACTCGCCGGTAGGCTAAAGTACATACTCAATGTATCTGAAAGATTTCAAATAGTATTTGAACCCAGGGCTGGTCCTCTACCCTATTGTCTGTGCTGTGCAGAGGATGGCTCAGCAAGGCGTCTGGCTCTAACTTCTTTGGTCGGTCAAAGCTAAATGGGGGTTTAAATAAGCTGGCAAATCAGCTCCTTGCTCAACCCACGCTTCTTGTGGGTGCCAAGTTGCCCACTCTCAGCCACCTCAGAGTAATCAACAGGGGCATTTTTGGAGTGGTACACAGATTAGCCTACTAGCTCTCTGCATTTAATATGTTAGCACATAGAGGTTTTGCCCTGGGCAGGTTTGTGTGGTAAGCAGAATCACTACAGTCTGTTTACACAATACTTGTTGTACATCACAAATGGCAAACCTATTCCCTTTATAGTGCACTACTTTTGGCCAGTCCCCAGGATCAAAAATAGTGCACTATAAAGGGAATAGGGTACCATTTACGATGCAGTACACAGTACTTGTAGTGTGAAATACTAAAGCCAAGGTAATCCCTTGTTGCTCGGTTGGTTTCACCTCGAACAAACAGATGGGAATACATTTGGTAGAAGCATTGGCATCTGTTTGTTTTATATTTATTCGTGCTCCGCAGAGTTCAAAAGCACAGTCTGTACAACATAAAATAGCATTGGCTTTCAAATCTTGCTGAGAGGGAGAGAGCGAGAAAGAGAGAAAATCGGGTTCTTGGTAATGTCTCTGACAAAAGCCCTTCTCCCCCGGTTGCTCAGTTTGGCCCAGCGACCAGCTCTAGGAAGAGTCTTGGTGGTTCCAAACCAATACAAACTCCAGCACACAATATCCAGAGTTGGAGCACGCTCTGCCACAAAGAGACAGTTTAGTTGGAGCAATGTCAACATCCCAGAAGGGGAGATGTCATTAGTAATGAGACAACGTACTGTTATAACATTAGTAATGAGATGACATTAGTAATGAGACAACGTACTGAGATGACATTAGTAATGAGATGACATTAGTAATGAGACAACGTACTGTTATAACATTAGTAATGAGATGACATTAGTAATGAGACAACGTACTGTTATAACGTTAGTAATGAGATGACATTAGTAATGAGACAACGTACTGAGATGACATTAGTAATGAGACAACGTACTGTTATAACGTTAGTAATGAGATGACATTAGTAATGAGACAACGTACTGTTATGACATTAGTAATGAGATGACATTAGTAATGAGACAACGTACTGTTATAACGTTAGTAATGAGATGACATTAGTAATGAGACAACGTACTGTTATAACGTTAGTAATGAGACAACGTACTGTTATAACGTTAGTAATGAGACAACGTACTGTTATAACGTTAGTAATGAGACAACGTACTGTTATAACGTTAGTAATGAGATGACATTAGTAATGAGACAACGTACTGTTATAACGTTAGTAATGAGACAACGTACTGTTATAACATTAGTAATGAGATGACATTAGTAATGAGACAACGTACTGTTATAACGTTAGTAATGAGACAACGTACTGTTATAACATTAGTAATGAGATGACATTAGTAATGAGACAACGTACTGTTATAACGTTAGTAATGAGACAACGTACTGTTATAACATTAGTAATGAGATGACATTAGTAATGAGATGACGTACTGTTATAACATTAGTAATGAGATGACATTAGTAATGAGACAACGTAGTGTTATAACATTAGTAATGAGACAACGTACTGTTATAACATTAGTAATGAGATGACATTAGTAATGAGAAAACGTGCTGTTATAACGTTAGTAATGAGATGACATTAGTAATGAGACAACGTAGTGTTATAACATTAGTAATGAGATGACATTAGTAATGAGACAACGTACTGTTATAACGTTAGTAATGAGAAAACGTACTGTTATAACATTAGTAATGAGATGACATTAGTAATGAGACAACGTACTGTTATAACATTAGTAATGAGATGACATTAGTAATGAGATGACGTAGTGTTATAACATTAGTAATGAGACAACGTACTGTTATAACATTAGTATGCACCTAGTGTTGTAATGAGACAAAATACTGTTAAATTAAATGATGGTCAGAAAGACAAATTCAACTCCATCTTTCATCGAATCAGATGTCTTATTCATCACAAAACCATTTGATGTTGCCAATTATTTTAATGATTGCCCACTTTGCCAATGAAGTAAACTTAGGCAGGAAATGCCAACAACGAACAGTTAGCCATAGTACTCATGCATTAAAAAACGAATGAAAGAAAACTATTGTACGTTTTGAATTGTGTTAAGTTAGTGAGGGAGAGTTGGAAAGATCATTGTTATCAATCAATAATGACAAACCTCCTGGCATTGACAACTTCGATGGAAAGCTACCGAGGATAGTAGCGGACTCTCTGACCACTCACATCTGTCATCTTTAGTCTGAGTCGAGAGGAAGGTGTTTGTCCTCATGCCTGGAGGGAAGCAGCCTTTACTGGTTCGAACAGCAGATCTATCAACTTGTTGGCAGCTCTTAGCAAACTGTGGGGAAAAGTTTGTGTTTTCAGCTGTGCTAACAATTGCAAAAGTGTTTTCTAATGATCTGTTAGCCTTTTTAAATTGATACACTTGGATTAGCTAACACAACGTGCCATTGGAACACAGGAGTGATGGTTGCTGATAAAGGGCCTCTGTACGCCTATGTAGATATTCCATTAAAATAAAATTAATATAAAAAATCCAGCTACCATAGTCATTTACAACAATGTCTACACTGTATTTCTGATCAATTTGATGTGATTTTAATCTATTTAAATTGTTTTCTTTCAAAAACAAGGACATTTAAGTGACCAAACTTTTGAAAGATAGTATTTATATATCAGGATTCTCTATCTAGATATATATCTGGATTCTCCTCTCTTCTTAATATTAAGTGGTCTAGCTGAATGTGAAGATAACTGGGGAGTCTTTTTCATTACACATCTCATTCCGAGGCCAGCTCCTTCCCAGCGAACGGAACACAGCAACTTCTCTGATGGATTAGGGGAAGCAGATCCCTGGCAGCTTTGATCTGTTATTGATTCGCTCAGCCTGCCCGGTAATGGGGGGGGTGGGGGTAATTGATCATCAGCTTTTAAAGGGAATGGGCTGCCAGACCATCCTCTCCCTCCCTCGCCTTGTGGGCTAGCAGTAACACTCTGCCATGGGAGCAGACCTGCTATTACCTCTAGTAAAAGGTGAGGGTATCATGACACAAGGCGAGACCCAGATGCAGATGGTTGGAGTCTTACAATATTTATTATTCCAACAGGGGATGGCAAGAGAATGGTCGTGGACAGGCAAAAGGGTCAAAACCAGTTCAGAGTCCAAAAGGTACCAAAGGGCAGGCAGAATGAAGGTCAGGGCAGGCAGAGTGAAGGTCAGGGCAGGCAGAATGAAGGTCAGGGCAGGCAGAATGAAGGTCAGGGCAGGCAGAATGAAGGTCAGGGCAGGCAGAGTGAAGGTCAGGGCAGGCAGAGTGAAGGTCAGGGCAGGCAGAATGAAGGTCAGGGCAGGCAGAATGAAGGTCAGGGCAGGCAGAATGATCAGACAGGTCGGGAAAGTAGTCCAGAGTCAGACGGGTCAAAACCGGGAGGACTATCAAAAAGATAACTGGAAAAACACGCTGGCTGACTTGACCAAACATACAAGACGAACTGGCACAGAGAGACAGGAAACACAGGGATAAATACACTGTGGAAAAATAAGCGACACCTGGAGTGGGTGGAGACAATCACAGTTACAGGTGAAACAGATCAGGGCGTGACAGTATGGGAATAGGACCAATGAAGCGGGGAGACAGCTTGCGGGACTCTACCCGCAGGGACAGGTCCCGGTTGGAAAGCCATACCCTCTGCCCAATGCGGTAGCGGGGAGCTGGGGTCCGGCGACGGTCCGCTTGTCGACGATACCTGGAGTTGATCTTGAGAATAGGCACCCTGGCTCTTCTCCAGGTATGTCGACAGCGGCGGACAAACATCTGGGCAGAGGGTACGCTGACCCATTGCTATTTTTCCGGGAGGAGTGGAGGCTGATACCCCAAAGAACACTCAAATGGAGAGAGTCCCGTGGCCAAACAGGGAAGGGTGTTCCGTGCATACTCCACCCAGACCAATTGTCGACTCCAGGTAGTGGGATTAGTTGAGACCAGGCACATCAGGGTGGTTTCCAGGACTTGGTTGGCTCGCTCCGACTGACCGCTGGTTTGGGGATGGAATCCAGATGACAGGCTGGCCCGACAACCCAATAAGTGTGCAGAATGACTTCCAGAACTGAGATGAGAACCTTGATTGGAGACCAGGTCTACCGGGAGTCCATGGATCCGAAGACATGCTGCACCATAAGCTGTGCCGTCTCCTTGGCAGAAGGTAGTTTGGGGAGAGGGATGAAATGGGCGGCCTTGGAGAACCGGTCGACTGCTGTCAGATTGACAGTGTTGCCATCAGACGGAGGGAGCCCAGTGATAAAGTCCAGAGATATATGAGACCAGGGACGATGAGGAACCGGTAGTGGCTGCAGGAGGCCAGAAGGAGCTTGCCTCTGACTTCGATGACGAAGTCAGAGACGTCCGGGACCATTGTGAGCCACCAGAAACATTGTCGAAGGAAGGCTAGTGTATGACGGGACCGTGGATGACAGGTCAGCCTGGAGGAATGAGCCCATTCCAGGCCCCGGGACTGGGTTAGGGACAAACAGCCGGTTAGCCGGGCCCCCTTCAGGTCCAGGCTGGGAGCATTGTGCCTCACGAACCAGGTTCTCAATACCCCGATCCACAGTGGCAGCAAGGCATGAGGTAGGGAGAATGGTTTCAGAGGTCGAGGGTGTGGCAGAGGAACTGTATAGGCGGGAGAGAGCATCAGGCGTCACATTTTTAGACCCTGGACGGTAGGAAATGGTAAAGTTAAATCTGGTAAACAGGAGTGGCCCACCGGGCCTGCCTGGAGTTGAGGCGCTTGGCCCAAACTGAGATATTCCAAGTTTTTATGGTCGGGTCCAGACCAGGAATGGCTGTTCTGCTCCTTCCAGTCAGTGCCTCCACCGCCATCGTCACCGCCAGGAGTTCTCGGTTGCCAACATTGTAGTTCCTCTCAGCAGGATTGAGGTGATGGGTTAGGGATGAAGCTTCTGGTCCTGGGCAGATCGCTGGGACAGGATGGCCCCTACTCCAACATCCGAAGCATGACGGGACGGGTCCGGATGGATGAAGATGGGGGCTGTTGTGAAGCGATGCTTCAGGTCCACAAAGGCTTTGTCGACAGCTGGAGACCATTTGAACGGTACCTTTGGGGAGGTGAGTGCCGAGAGGGGGACCACCAGGGTGCTGTAATCCCGGTAGAAGTTTGCAAAACCAACAAACCGTTGCAACTGCACCCTGGGCGTTGGTTGAGGCCAATCCACCACTGCTTTCACCTTTCCAGGATCCATCTGAACATTGCCCTCAGCAATGACACATCCCAGAAAGGTGATTGTAGAGCGGTGGAACTCACACTTCTCGGCTTTCACGAACAGTTGGTTCTCCAGGAGGCGCTGAAGGACCTGTCTGACATTTAAAAAAAAAAAAAAAAGTAAAAGACGCAAAAACGAAACTTAACAACAACTTCTTAGACTTGCTTTCAATGAGAACGACAGATCTATAACTCACATTTCTATGTGCATTTGGGTCAGGTCGTCCAAAAAGTGACATATAGCAGCTTCAAAACAAGAGTTGCTTATTTATTTTAGTGCAGGGCACCATGCCGTCTGCGAAGCTCATAGAGGTCATAAGATTCTATGTAATTATATGGCAAAGCAAGCTGCAGGACTAGAGAGGAGCAAGGGGGCTCCAGCGCCAGAACACCAAGCAGGAGCCTTAGCCCTCAGTCAGCCAGTCAGTCAATCTGCCAGTCAGTCAGCCAGCTTTATACAGTGCCGTTTGATGTACTCCGTGCACCCCTGCTAAGTGAGCGGCATCCCACGTACCCACGGGATAGCACAGGCATAGGGCGCGTCCCAAACGGCACCCTATTCCATATGGGTCCTGGTCAAAAGTAGTGCACTAAATTGCGTATAGGATGCCATTTGTGATTACACCAACACACTTCCCACAGGAAGTAGAGAGAGGGATTGAGTCTTTCTCTTTAAGGACTGCGGCGAAAGATGAGTTCCGTTCTGTCTTTCACTCCCGTGACGTGTGTGATTCAGTGTTGGTTCTGAGAGCTTTTTAATGTATGAGATGACTAATGGATGGGTTGAGAGAATGGCTAGAGAATGCCTCTGTCCCAAATGGAGCCTTATTCCCTATAAAGTGCACCCCTTTTGACAAGGACCCATAGGAATGATAGGTAGGCAATACGGTTCCATTTGGGACACAACCATTCTATAGTAATTCTCCAGCCATTCTATAGTCATTCTCCAGCCATTCTATAGTCATTCTCCAGCAATTCTCCAGCAATTCTCCAGTCATTCTCCAGCCATTCTATAGTAATTCTCCAGCCATTCTATAGTCATTCTCCAGCCATTCTATAGTCATTCTCCAGCCATTCTATAGTCATTCTCCAGCAATTCTCCAGCAATTCTCCAGCCATTCTATAGTCATTCTCCAGCCATTCTATAGTCATTCTCCAGCCATTCTATAGGCATTCTATAGTCATTCTCCAGCCTTTCTATAGTCATTCTCCAGTCATTCTGTAGCCATTCTCTAGTCATTCTCCAGCCTTTCTATAGTCATTCTCCAGTCATTCTGTTGTCATTCTATAGTCATTCTCCAGCCATTCTATAGTCATTCTCCAGCCTTTCTATAGTCATTCTCCAGTCATTCTGTAGTCATTCTCCAGCCTTTCTATAGTCATTCTCCAGTCATTCTGTAGTCATTCTCTAGTAATTCTCCAGCCTTTCTATAGTCATTCTCCAGTCATTCTGTAGTCATTCTATAGTCATTCTCCAGCCATTCTATAGTCATTCTCCAGCCATTCTCCAGCCATTCTATAGTCATTCTCCAGCCATTCTATAGTCATTCTCCAGCCATTCTGTAGCCATTCTCTAGTCATTCTCCAGCCTTTCTATAGTCATTCTCCAGTCATTCTGTAGTCATTCTATAGTCATTCTCCAGCCATTCTATAGTCATTCTCCAGCCTTTCTATAGTCATTCTCCAGTCATTCTGTAGTCATTCTATAGTCATTCTCCAGCCTTTCTATAGTCATTCTGTAGTCATTCTCCAGCCTTTCTATAGTCATTCTCCAGTCATTCTGTAGTCATTCTATAGTCATTCTCCAGCCATTCTATAGTCATTCTCCAGCCATTCTCCAGCCATTCTATAGTCATTCTCCAGCCATTCTATAGTCATTCTCCAGTCATTCTATAGTCATTCTATAGTCATTCTCCAGCCATTCTATAGTCATTCTCCAGCCATTCTATAGTCATTCTCCAGCCATTCTCCAGTCATTCTCCAGCCATTCTATAGTCATTCTCCAGCCATTCTCCAGTCATTCTCCAGCCATTCTATAGTCATTCTCCAGCCATTCTATAGTCATTCTCCTGCCATTCTCCAGCCATTGCCCAGCCATTCTATAGTCATTCTCCAGCCATTCTATAGTCATTCTATAGTCATTCTCCAGCCTTTCTATAGTCATTCTCCAGTCATTCTGTAGCCATTCTCTAGTCATTCTCCAGCCTTTCTATAGTCATTCTCCAGTCATTCTGTAGTCATTCTCCAGCCATTCTCCAGCCATTCTCCAGCCATTGCCCAGCCATTCTCCAGCCATTCTCCAGCCATTCTCCAGCCATTCTCCAGCCATTCTCCAGCCATTCTCCAGCCATTCTATAGTCATTCTCCAGCCATTCTCCAGCCATTCTCCAGCCATTCTCCAGCCATTCTCCAGCCATTCTCCAGCCATTCTCCAGCCATTCTCCAGCCATTCTCCAGCCATTGCCCAGCCATTCTCCAGCCATTCTCCAGCCATTGCCCAGCCATTCTCCAGCCATTCTCCAGCCATTGCCCAGCCATTCTCCAGTCATTCTCCAGCCATTCTATAGTCATTCTCCAGCCATTCTATAGTCATTCTCCAGCCATTCTCCAGCCATTCTCCAGCCATTCTCCAGCCATTCTCCAGCCATTGCCCAGCCATTCTCCAGCCATTCTCCAGCCATTCTCCAGCCATTCTCCAGCCATTGCCCAGCCATTCTCCAGCCATTCTCCAGCCATTCTCCAGCCATTCTCCAGCCATTATCCAGCCATTCTCCAGCCATTCTCCAGCCATTCTCCAGCCATTGCCCAGCCATTCTCCAGCCATTCTCCAGCCATTCTCCAGCCATTCTCCAGCCATTCTCCAGCCATTCTCCAGCCATTCTCCAGCCATTGCCCAGCCATTCTCCAGCCATTCTCCAGCCATTCTCCAGCCATTGCCCAGCCATTCTCCAGCCATTCTCCAGCCATTGCCCAGCCATTCTCCAGCCATTGCCCAGCCATTCTCCAGCCATTCTCCAGCCATTCTCCAGCCATTCTCCAGCCATTCTCCAGTCAATCTCCAGCCATTCTCCAGCCATTCTCCAGCCATTCTCCAGCCATTCTCCAGACATTCTCCAGCCATTCTCCAGCCATTCTCCAGCCATTCTCCAGCCATTCTCTCAAACCATCCATGTTTCTAGATAGAGGAGGATCGATGTCTGGGATAGAAACAGGGACAAGGGAAACCAGCAGAGTCTGACTAGTCTTATAGCAACTATCTTGCTTCTTAAATAGTCTAAAACACTGTCCTAGTATTACAACAAAGAGTAAGATTTATGATAAGAAACCCAACCTTACATTTTGTCTGATAAAAGTCTTGGCATATCTGAAAAAACATCCTCCCTTGGATTTATGTCTTGGAGACTCAGAGTGAAGCACTGACTGCTGTTTCAGCAATACATATCTCTGGCTAGGGTCCAATGGTGGCTGAAAACAACAGGGAGAGGAGACAGATGGACAGGCAGCTGAGTGGCTCTGTGCTCTAACAACTGCTGGTGCTGCTGTAGAGGAAAGGCTGTCTGTTACTCAGCCCTGTAGAGGAAAGGCTGTCTGTTACACAGCCCTGTAGAGGAAGGCTGTCTGTTATTCAGCCCTGTAGAGGAAGGCTGTCTGTTATTCAGCCCTGTAGAGGAAGGCTGTCTGTTATTCAGCCCTGTAGAGGAAAGGCTGTCTGTTATTCAGCCCAGTAGAGGAAAGGCTGTCTGTTATTCAGCCCTGTAGAGGAAGGCTGTCTGTTATTCAGCCCTGTAGAGGAAAGGCTGTCTGTTGTTTAGCCCTGTAGAGGAAAGGCTGTCTGTTATTCAGCCCTGTAGAGGAAGGATGTCTGTTATTCAGCCCTGTAGAGGAAGGCTGTCTGTTATTCAGCCCTGTAGAGGAAGGCTGTCTGTTATTCAGCCCAGTAGAGGAAGGCTGTCTGTTATTCAGCCCTGTAGAGGAAGGCTGTCTGTTATTCAGCCCTGTAGAGGAAAGGCTGTCTGTTATTCAGCCCAGTAGAGGAAAGGCTGTCTGTTATTCAGCCCTGTAGAGGAAGGCTGTCTGTTATTCAGCCCTGTAGAGGAAAGGCTGTCTGTTGTTCAGCCCAGTAGAGGAAGGCTGTCTGTTGTTCAGCCCTGTAGAGGAAGGCTGTCTGTTGTTCAGCCCTGTAGAGGAAGGCTGTCTGTTATTCAGCCCTGTCGAAGAAGGCTGTCTGTTATTGAGCCCTGTAGAGGAAGGATGTCTGTTGTTCAGCCCTGTAGAGGAAGGCTGTCTGTTATTCAGCCCTGTAGAGGAAGGCTGTCTGTTATTCAGCCCTGTAGAGGAAGGCTGTCTGTTATTCAGCCCTGTAGAGGAAGGCTGTCTGTTATTCAGCCCTGTAGAGGAAAGGCTGTCTGTTATTCAGCCCTGTAGAGGAAGGCTGTCTGTCACTCAGCCCTGTAGAGGAAGGCTGTCTGTTATTCAGCCCTGTAGAGGAAGGCTGTCTGTTATTCAGCCCAGTAGAGGAAAGGCTGTCTGTTATTCAGCCCTGTAGAGGAAGGCTGTCTGTTATTCAGCCCTGTAGAGGAAGGCTGTCTGTTATTCAGCCCTGTAGAGGAAGGCTGTCTGTTATTCAGCCCTGTAGAGGAAAGGCTGTCTGTTATTCAGCCCTGTAGAGGAAGGCTGTCTGTCACTCAGCCCTGTAGAGGAAGGCTGTCTGTTATTCAGCCCTGTAGAGGAAGGCTGTCTGTTATTCAGCCCAGTAGAGGAAAGGCTGTCTGTTATTCAGCCCTGTAGAGGAAGGCTGTCTGTTATTCAGCCCTGTAGAGGAAGGCTGTCTGTTATTCAGCCCAGTAGAGGAAAGGCTGTCTGTTATTCAGCCCAGTAGAGGAAAGCTGTCTGTTATTCAGAGGTCTGATTGGTGACTAAGTGGCATCATGTTCAGAGGTCTGATTGGTGACTAAGTGGCATCATGTTCAGAGGTCTGATTGGTGACTAAGTGACATCATGTTCAGAGGTCTGATTGGTGACTAAGTGACATCGTGTTCAGAGGTCTGATTGGTGACTAAGTGGCATCGTGTTCAGAGGTCTGATTGGTGACTAAGTGACATCATGTTCAGAGGTCTGATTGGTGACTAAGTGACATCATGTTCAGAGGTCTGATTGGTGACTAAGTGACATCATGTTCAGAGGTCTGATTGGTGACTAAGTGGCATCATGTTCAGAGGTCTGATTGGTGACTAAGTGACATCATGTTCAGAGGTCTGATTGGTGACTAAGTGACATCATGTTCAGAGGTCTGATTGGTGACTAAGTGGCATCGTGTTCAGAGGTCTGATTGGTGACTAAGTGACATCATGTTCAGAGGTCTGATTGGTGACTAAGTGACATCATGTTCAGAGGTCTGATTGGTGTCTATCTGCTGTAGTCTATCTGCTGTTTAGTCTTGATTTTCTCATGTTAGCTGAATGAAATGGGGTTGGTCGGGAAAATGTATCTTTGGATAACCAGACCCCTGTCTCACCCATTCCCCCTCAGGCCTGCCACCTAGGCGCCCACACAGTAGAGGTATTTCTCCCTGCACAAAGTACCTCACCCTCTCTGTCTCCCTCCTTGCCTGCATACAGTACCTCACCCTCTCTGTCTCCCTCCTTGCCTGCATACAGTACCTCACCCTCTCTGTATTCCTCCTTGCCTGCATACAGTACCTCACCCTCTGTCTCCCTCCTTGCCTGCATACAGTACCTCACCCTCTCTGTCTTCCTCCTTGCCTGCATACAGTACCTCACCCTCTGTCTTCCTCCTTGCCTGCATACAGTACCTCACCCTCTCTGTCTCCCTCCTTGCCTGCACACAGTACCTCACCCTCTCTGTCTCCCTCCTTGCCTGCACACAGTACCTCACCCTCAGTCTTCCTCCTTGCCTGCATACAGTACCTCACCCTCTAACCTCATCTGGCTGATGAGGAGCGATTCGCCTTTACTGTCCCCTCCATTAATCTGGGAGCACTCTGGACTAAGAGGCGTTGGGAAAGATGGGTCTTAAATCAAATCAAATTTCAAATTACATTTCATTGGTCACATACACATGGTTAGGAGATGTTATTGCCGAGTGTAGCGAAATGCTCCCGGATGGATGAGAGACAGGGAGAAAGGTTCACATGGCTGAGGACCACAGCATTGATCAGAGAAACACTCTCCATTCATCACCTTAGTTTAGAGTAGAATATAGTAGAGAAACACTCTCCATTCATCACCTTAGTTTAGAGTAGAATATAGTAGAGAAACACTCTCCATTCATCACCTTAGTTTAGAGTAGAATATAGGAGAGTGGAACCCACATGCCTTTTCACCCTGGGACAGGGTCACGGCTATATGAATCAGAGGGTGTGTCATCAAATCAATTGAAATTGTATTTGTCACATGCACCGAATACAACAGTGAAATGCTTACTCACAAGCCCTTAAACCAACAAGGCAGTTTTAAGACAAATACCCACAAAAAAGAAGAAATAAAAGTAACAAATATTTAAAGAGCAGCAGTAAAATAACAGTAGCGAGGCTATATACAGAGGGGTACCGGTACAGAGTCAGTGTGGAGGCTATATACAGGGTGTTATGGTACAGAGTCAATGTGGAGGCTATATACAGGGGGTACCGGTACAGAGTCAATGTGGAGGCTATATACAGGGTGTTATGGTACAGAGTCAATGTGGAGGCTATATACAGGGTGTTACGGTATAGAGTCAATGTGGAGGTTATATACAGGGTGTTATGGTACAGAGTCAATGTGGAGGCTATATACAGGGGTTACCGGTACAGAGTCAATGTGGAGGCTATATACAGGGGGTACCGGTACAGAGTCAATGTGGAGGCTATATACAGGGGGTACCGGTACAGAGTCAATGTGGAGGCTATATACAGGGGGTACCGGTACAGAGTCAATGTGGAGGCTATATACAGGGGGTACCGGTACAGAGTCAATGTGGAGGCTATATACAGGGGGTACCGGTACAGAGTCAATGTGGAGGCTATATACAGGGGGTACCGGTACAGAGTCAATGTGGAGGCTATATACAGGGGGTACCGGTACAGAGTCAGTGTGCGGGGGCATCGGTTAGTCGAGGTAATTGAGGTAATATGTACATGTACGGTAGGTAGAGTTAAAGTGACTATGCATAGATAATAAGAGAGTAGCAGCAGCGTAAAAGGGGAGGGCAATGCAAATAGTCTGGGTGGCCATTTGATTAGATGTTCAGGAGTCTTATGGCTTGGGGGGTAGAAGCTGTTTAGAAGCCTCTTGGACCTAGACATGGCGCTCCGGTAGCGTTAGCCGTGTGGTAGCATAGAGAAAAGTCTATGACTAGGGTGGCTGGAGTCTTTGACAACTTTTAGGGCCTTCCTCTGACACCGCCTGGTATAGAGGTCCTGAATGGCAGGAAGCTTGGCCCCAGTGATGTACTGGGCCGTACGCACTACCCTCTGTAGTGCCTTGCGGTCGGAGGCTGAGCAGTTGCCATACCAGGCCGTGATGCAACCCATCAGGATGCTCTCGATGGTGCAGCTGTAGAACCTTTCGAGGATCTCGAGGACCCATGCCAAATCTTTCACAGTCTCCTGAGGGGGAATAGGTTTTGTCGTGCCCTCTTCACAACTGTCTTGGTGTGCTTGGACCATGTTAGTTTGTTGGTGATGTGGACACGATGGAACTTGAGGCTCTCAACCTGCTCCACTACAGCCCCGTCAATGAGAATGGGGGCGTGCTCGGTCCTCCTTTTCCTGTAGTCCACAATCTCCTTTGTCTTGATCACGTTGAGGGAGAGGTTGTTGTCCTTGCACCACACGGTCATGTCTGTAGTCAATGAATAGCATTCTCACATAGGGGTTTCTTGTGTCCAGGTGTGAAAGGGCAGTGTGGAGTGCCATAGAGATTGCATCATCTGTGGATCTGTTGGGGCGGTATGCAAATTGGAGTGGATCTAGGGTTTCTGGGATAATGGTGTTGATGTGAGCCATGACCAGCCTTTCAAAGCACTTCATGGCTACAGACGTGAGTGTTACAGGTCGGTAGTCATTTAGGCAGGTTACCTTAGTGTTCTTGGGCACAGGGACTATGTTGGTCTGCTTGAAACATGTTGGTATAACAGACCCGGTCAGGGAGAGGTTGAAAATATCTGTGAAGACACTTGCCAGTTGGTCAGCGCATGCTCGGTGTACACGTCCTGGTAATCCGTCTGGCCCTGCAGCCTTGTGAATGTTGACCTGTTTAAAGGTCTTACATCGGCTGCGGAGAGCGTGATCACACAGTCGTCTGGAACAGCTGATGCTCTCATGCATGTTTCAGTGTTACTTGTCTCGAAGCGAGCATAGTAGTGATGTAGCTCGTCTGGGAGGCTCGTGTCACTGGGCAGCTCTCGGCTGTGCTTCCCTCTGTAGTCTAATAGTTTGCAAGCCCTTGCCACATCCGACGAGCGTCGGAGCCGGTGTAGTACGATTCGATCTTAGTACTGTATTGACACTTTGCCTGTTTGATGGTTCGTCAGAGGGTGATAGCGGGACTTCTTATAATCTTCTGGGTGAGAGTTCCGGCACCCTATTCCCTTTATAGTACACTACTGTTGGCCCTGGCACCATTTGGTGTACACAGCCAGAGAGGGAACCAGCCAGGAAGGCTGTATAGAGAGAGATACCCTTTGGCTACCACACACAGCTGTGTTCAAACTACTTGACTGTTATACTACTTGACTATTCCAATACAATGTTGTTGTTGTCACGTCAGGCTGGTTTCCCCGTGGATAGAGAAGAGGTATTTTGTTTTTTAAGGACGCTGAAGAAAGCTGTGTTTTCTCTCCTTTGTTTATCTCTCTGCTCTGCTGTCTGTTTCCACAAGCTGTGGACTACAGAGATGAATGACACTAATAATGAATACATTTTCTGCTCCAGAATACCTGTGGATTGACCTTTTATTCTTCACAAACTACAATTCAATTAGAGTCCCCTGTTGTTGGCCGGGAGGCTGCACTTGCTCCCAGGCACCAATACAGGCCATTGTCTTACATCAGAAAATACTATAGTATACTACTATGGTACAAATACTATAGTACAAATATTATAGTATACTACTATGGTACAAATATTATAGTATACTACTATGGTACAAATACTATAGTATACTACTATGGTACAAATACTATAGTATACTACTATGGTACAAATATTATAGTATACTACTATGGTACAAATACTATAGTGTTCTACTATGGTACAAATACTATAGTGTACTACTATGGTACAAATACTATAGTGTACTACTATGGTACAAATACTATAGTATTCACTGTAGTGTTTTTGCGGACTGTAGTAGTTACTGTACTGTTAATACGGACATTACTGTAGTAGTTACTGTAATGTTAATACGGACATTACCGTAGTAGTTACTGTAATGTTAATACGGACATTACTGTAGTAGTTACTGTAATGTTAATACGGACATTACTGTAGTAGTTACTGTAATGTTAATACGGACATTACCGTAATAGTTACTGTAATGTTAATACGGACATTACTGTAGTAGTTACTGTAATGTTAATACGGACATTACCGTAGTAGTTACTGTAATGTTAATACGGACATTACCGTAGTAGTTACTGTAATGTTAATACGGACATTACCGTAGTAGTTACTGTAATGTTAATACGGACATTACCGTAGTAGTTACTGTAATGTTAATACGGACATTACCGTAGTAGTTACTGTAATGTTAATACGGACATTACCGTAGTAGTTACTGTAATGTTAATACGGACATTACCGTAGTAGTTACTGTAATGTTAATACGGACATTACCGTAGTAGTTACTGTAATGTTAATACGGACATTACCGTAGTAGTTACTGTAATGTTAATACGGACATTACCGTAGTAGTTACTGTAATGTTAATACGGACATTACCGTAGTAGTTACTGTAATGTTAATACGGACATTACCGTAGTAGTTACTGTAATGTTAATACGGACATTACCGTAGTAGTTACTTTAATGTTAATACGGACATTACTGTAGTAGTTACTGTAATGTTAATAGGGACATTACCGTAGTAGTTACTGTAATGTTAATACGGACATTACCGTAGTAGTTACTGTAATGTTAATACGGACATTACCGTAGTAGTTACTGTAATGTTAATACGGACATTACTGTAGTAGTTACTGTAATGTTAATATGGACATTACTGTAGTAGTTACTGTAATGTTAATACGGACATTACTGTAGTAGTTACTGTAATGTTAATACGGACATTACTGTAGTAGTTACTGTAATGTTAATACGGACATTACTGTAGTAGTTACTGTAATGTTAATATGGACATTACTGTAGTAGTTACTGTAATGTTAATACGGACATTACTGTAGTAGTTACTGTAGTGTTTTTGTTTAATTAACGTAAACATAGAAGTGGAGGCTTCTCCTTCAGGAAACCTATTGGAGAAATACTGAAAGAGCACATTTTCCACAACCTGTTGCTAGGTAAGACTGGGGTCTGAACAGATAGCTCTTTTCTATATACTGTAGGGAACACAATACACCGAGTGTACAAAACATTAGGAACACCTGCTCTTTTCTATATACTGTAGGGAACACAATACACTGAGTGTACAAAATATTAGGAACACCTGCTGTTTTCTATATACTGTAGGGAACACAATACACCGAGTGTACAAAACATTAGGAACACCTGCTCTTTTCTATATACTGTAGGGAACACAATACACTGAGTGTACAAAATATTAGGAACACCTGCTGTTTTCTATATACTGTAGGGAACACAATACACTGAGTGTACAAAACATTAGGAACACCTGTTGTTTTCTATATACTGTAGGGAACACAATACACTGAGTGTACAAAACATTAGGAACACCTGCTGTTTTCTATATACTGTAGGGAACACAATACACTGAGTGTACAAAACATTAGGAACACCTGCTGTTTTCTATATACTGTAGGGAACACAATACACCGAGTGTACAAAACATTAGGAACACCTGCTCTTTTCATGACATAGACTGACCAGATGAAAGAAATGATCCCTTATTGATGTCCCTTGTTAAGTCCACTTCAATCAGTGTAGATGAAGAGGTGGAGACGGGTTAAATATATATATTTTTTAAGCCTTCAGACAATTGAGACACGGATTGTGTATGTGTGCCACTCAGAGGGTGAATGGGCAAGACAAAAGATTGAAGTGTGACTGGCTGACTGGATGACTGTTTGACTGACTGGCTGTGATAGGAGAAAACTGAGGATGGATCAACAACATTGTAGTTACTCCACAATACTAACCTAAAAGACAGAGTGAAAAGAAGGAAGTTTGTACAGAATTAAAATATTCCCAGAAAGACTCACAGCTGTAATCGCTGACTCAGGGGTCAAGACCCGTCTCTTCGATCTTCATATTCTGATAGTAGTCAGCCAGCCAATCAGTACACTGTAGTATTACTGTCTCAGTCAGTGAGTCAGTATATCTATCAGTCAGCCAGTTAGTGAATCAGCCAGCCAGCCAGCCAGCCAGCTAGCCAGTCAGCCAGCCAGCCAACCAGCTAGCCAGTCAGCCAGCCAGCCAGTCAGTACACTGTAGTATAACTGTCTCAGTCAGTGAGTCAGTATATCTGCCAGTCAGCCAGCCAGCCAGCCAGCCAGCAAGCCAGCCAGTCTGTCAGTGAGTCAGCCAGCCAGTCAATCAATCTGCCAGTCAGTCAGCCAGCCAGTTAGTCATACAGTCAGTCAGTCTGTCAGCCAGCCAGTCAGTATATCTGCCAGTTAGTCATCCAGTCAGTGAATATGTCATCCAGTCAGTAAATTAGTCATCCAGTTAGTGAATCAGTCATCCAGCCATTCAGTGAATCAGTCAGCCAGTCAGCCAGCCAGTTACTCATCTAGTCATCCAGTCAGTGAATCAGTCATCCAGTTAGTGAATCAGTCATCCAGTCAGCCAGCCAGCCAGTCATCCAGTCAGTGAATCAGTCATCTAGTCAGTAAATCAGTCATCCAGTTAGTGAATCAGTCAGCCAGCTAGCCAGTCATCCAGTCATTCAGTGAATCAGTCAGCCAGTCAGCCAGCCAGTTAGTCATCCAGTCATCCAGTCAGTGAATCAGTCATCCAGTTAGTGAATCAGCCAGCCATTCAGTCAATCAGTTATCCAGTCAGCCAGCCAGCCAGCCAGCTAGCCAGTCATCCAGTCAGTGAATCAGTCATCCAGTCAGTGAATCAGTCAGCCAGTCAGCCAGCGAGTTAATCAGCCAGCCAGTCAGTGAGCCAGTCAGTCAGTCAGCCAGTCAGCCAGCCTGCCAGCCAGCGAGTTAATCAGCCAGCCAGCCAGTCAGTGAGCCAGTCACTCAGTCAGCCAGTCAGCCAGCCTGCCAGCCAGCGAGTTAATCAGCCAGCCAGTCAGTGAGCCAGTCACTCAGTCAGCCAGTCATTAAAGGTTTTTGGAGGGATAATGGAAGGCAGGACTGTGACTGGACAGACCTCTGACACCAATTACAGATACATTTTAGGACAGACACTGCTGTGATGGAAATCATGGGATGGAACTATAAAACATTGACATCATCTAGTTCCATATAATGAGAAATGAGAAGTTATCCTGTTAACAGGGAGGTAGATGGAGATGTTGTGGGTCTGTCTGGTGAACTACACCTAACAGACCAGCCACTACTGGTTGGTAATACGACTCAGTAGACAAACAAGCTAAACTAGACTACCTCCCTGCACAGATGCATTTGGTAGTGTTTTCTCTGACAGTACCCTCTCTCTGACAGAAGGACACATGGGACGGCTGTGAGTGGCAGGGGGGATTGAGATAGCTACAGTAGCTAGATTTTTCATCATATTGACAGCTAGAATTCAAATAGCCCAGGTCTCTGAAAGGACCTTTGTGGTTTTCGTGTAGTTGCACCCCTGTTACCTTGGCAGTCCTGATGGACACCCTCTGTTATCCTGGCAGTCCTGATGGACACCCTCTGTTACCCTGGCAGTCCTGATGGACACCCTCTGTTATCCTGGCAGTCCTGATGGACACCCTCTGTTACCCTGGCAGTCCTGATGGACACCCTCTGTTATCCTGGCAGTCCTGATGGACACCCTCTGTTACCCTGGCAGTCCTGATGGACACTCCTGTTACCCTGGCAGTCCTGATGGACACCCTCTGTTATCCTGGCAGTCCTGATGGACACCCCTGTTACCCTGGCAGTCCTGATGGACACCCTCTGTTATCCTGGCAGTCCTGATGGACACCCATGTTACCCTAGCAGTCCTGATGGACACCCCCTGTTACCCTGGCAGTCCTGATGGACACCCCTTGTTACCCTGGCAGTCCTGATGGACACCCTCTGTTACCCTGGCAGTCCTGATGGACACCCTCTGTTATCCTGGAAGTCCTGATGGACACCCCTGTTACCCTGGCAGTCCTGATGGACACCCATGTTACCCTGGCAGTCCTGACGGACACCCCTGTTACCTTGGCAGTCCTGATGGACACCCCTGTTACCCTGACAGTCCTGATGGACACCCCCTGTTACCCTGGCAGTCCTGATGGACACTCCTGTTACCCTAGCAGTCCTGATGGACACCCCTGTTACCCTAGCAGTCCTGATGGACACCCCTGTTACTCTGGCAGTCCTGACGGACACCCCTGTTACCCTGACAGTCCTGACGGACACCCCCTGTTGCCCTGGCAGTCCTGACGGACACCCCCTGTTACCATGGCAGTCCTGACGGACACCCCCTGTTACCCTGGCAGTCCTGACGGACACCCCCTGTTACCCTGGCAGTCCTGATGGACACCCCCTGTTACCCTGGCAGTCCTGATGGACACCCCCTGTTACCCTGGCAGTCCTGATGGACACCCCCTGTTACCCTGACAGTCCTGATGGACACCCCCTGTTACCCTGACAGTCCTGATGGACACCCCCTGTTACCCTGACAGTCCTGATGGACACCCCATGTTACCCTGACAGTCCTGATGGACACCCCCTGTTACCCTGACAGTCCTGATGGACACCCCCTGTTACCCTGACAGTCCTGATGGACACCCCCTGTTACCCTGACAGTCCTGATGGACACCCCCTGTTACCCTGACAGTCCTGATGGACACCCCCTGTTACCCTGACAGTCCTGATGGACACCCCCTGTTACCCTGACAGTCCTGATGGACACCCCCTGTTACCCTGACAGTCCTGATGGACACCCCCTGTTACCCTGACAGTCCTGATGGACACCTCCTGTTACCCTGACAGTCCTGATGGACACCCCCTGTTACCCTGACAGTCCTGATGGACACCCCCTGTTACCATGGCAATCCTGACGGACACCCCCTGTTACCCTGGCAGTCCTGACGGACACCCCCTGTTACCCTGGCAGTCCTGACGGACACCCCATGTTACCCTGGCAGCTCCAGAGTGCATCTCAGTGCTAGAGGCGTCACTACAGGCCCTGGTTCGATTCCAGGCTGTATCACAACCAGCCGTGATTGGGAGTCACATAGGGCTGCTCACAATTGGCCCAGCGTTTTCCGGGTTACGGTTTGGCTGGGTGTAGGCCATCATTGTAAATAAGAATTTGTTCTTAACTGACTTGCCTAGTAAAAATAAAGGTTTTTCAAATGTTCCTCCTGTTACACTGGCAGTTCTGATGTGCCTGCTGTGATTTGATTTGTGTCAAAACATTCTGGGCCTTTCAGACAGTTCGCTTTGTTATAATTTCAAAATGAATGAGGACATGCAAAGCAATTCTGTCTGGAAAAGAAAGAGGGGACATTCTGATCAAGCTGGCCTGTCATCCATCTGGAGTCTTGTGCCCTTGGAGTGTATCCTGTCCTAAATGGCACCCTATTCCCTATTTAGTGCACTAACTTTGACCGGGGCCCACAGGGCACTGTTTAAAAGTAGTGCACTACGTAGGGAATAGGGTGCCATTTGGGAAGCACAAACTTTCTTCGAGACAGACGGTCTGTCGACCAATATTGCATATTTTAGCATTTCTGGCCGAGATCCATTTCGTAAAGATTTCCCATTTCCAACCTCTGCGTTAATATTTCTCTGATCTGTTTAGGACGGGGCGAGATCACAAATGATTTATAGGTTTTAAGAGTTTTGCTTTCTGTGGCGCTATCGTCACGTTCATGTAATTAATCATATTTGATCTGAATGGCAGCTTGCAGATATAAATCACAGTAAAGACCATGACGCAGCTTAGTAGTCACCCTTTTAAAAGTATTTTAATATTTACTCTGTTGTAGTGTTCTATATCCTTGAAGATAATTAATATAAGTTCAGTAGGTTCTCTCTCTTTCCCTCCTCTCCCATGTTGCTATGTGTAACAGGCTCTCTCTCTTTCCCTCCTCTCCCACGTTGCTACGTGTAACAGTCTCTCTCTTTCCCTCCTCTCCCACGTTGCTATGTGTAACAGGCTCTCTCTCTTTCCCTCCTCTCCCATGTTGCTATGTGTAACAGGCTCTCTCTCTTTCCCTCCTCTCCCATGTTGCTACGTGTAACAGGCTCTCTCTCTTTCCCTCCTCTCCCATGTTGCTACATGTAACAGGCTCTCTCTTTCCCTCCTCTCCCATGTTGCTACGTGTAACAGGCTCTCTCTTTCCCTCCTCTCCCATGTTGCTACGTGTAACAGGCTCTCTCTTTCCCTCCTCTCCCATGTTGCTACGTGTAACAGGCTCTCTCTTTCCCTCCTCTCCCATGTTGCTACGTGTAACTAGCTCTCTCTTTCCCTCCTCTCCCATGTTGCTACGTGTAACAGGCTCTCTCTTTCCCTCTCCCACGTTGCTACGTGTAACAGTGTCTCTCTTTCCCTCCTCTCCCATGTTGCTACGTGTAACAGGCTCTCTCTTTCCCTCCTCTCCCATGTTGCTACGTGTAACAGACTCTCTCTTTCCCTCCTCTCCCATGTTGCTACGTGTAACAGGCTCTCTCTCTTTCCCTCCTCTCCCACATTGTTACGTGTAACAGGCTCTCTCTTTACTCCTCTCCCATGTTGCTACGTGTAACAGGCTCTCTCTCTTTTCCTTCTCTCCCATGTTGCTATGTGTAACAGGCTCTCTCTCTTTTCCTTCTCTCCCATGTTGCTACGTGTAACAGGCTCTCTCTCTTTCCCTTCTCTCCCACGTTGCTACGTGTAACAGGCTCTCTCTTTCCCTCCTCTCCCACGTTGCAACGTGTAACAGTCTCTCTCTTTCCCTCCTCTCCCATGTTGCTACGTGTAACAGGCTCTCTCTTTCCCTCCTCTCCCATGTTGCTACGTGTAACAGGCTCTCTCTTTCCCTCCTCTCCCACGTTGCTACGTGTAACAGTGTCTCTCTTTCCTTCCTCTCCCATGTTGCTACGTGTAACAGGCTCTCTCTTTCCCTCCTCTCCCATGTTGCTACGTGTAACAGGCTCTCTCTTTCCCTCTCCCATGTTGCTACGTGTAACAGGCTCTCTCTTTCCCTCCTCTCCCATGTTGCTACGTGTAACAGGCTCTCTCTTTCCCTCCTCTCCCATGTTGCTACGTGTAACTAGCTCTCTCTTTCCCTCCTCTCCCATGTTGCTACGTGTAACAGGCTCTCTCTTTCCCTCCTCTCCCACGTTGTTACGTGTAACAGGCTCTCTCTCTTTCCCTCCTCTCCCATGTTGCTACGTGTAACAGGCTCTCTCTTTCCCACCTCTCCCATGTTGCTACGTGTAACAGGCTCTCTCTTTCCCTCCTCTCCCATGTTGCTACGTGTAACAGGCTCTCTCTCTTTCCCTCCTCTCCCACATTGTTACGTGTAACAGGCTCTCTCTTTACTCCTCTCCCATGTTGCTACGTGTAACAGGCTCTCTCTCTTTTCCTTCTCTCCCATGTTGCTATGTGTAACAGGCTCTCTCTCTTTTCCTTCTCTCCCATGTTGCTACGTGTAACAGGCTCTCTCTCTTTCCCTTCTCTCCCACGTTGCTACGTGTAACAGGCTCTCTCTTTCCCTCCTCTCCCACGTTGCAACGTGTAACAGTCTCTCTCTTTCCCTCCTCTCCCATGTTGCTACGTGTAACAGGCTCTCTCTTTCCCTCCTCTCCCATGTTGCTACGTGTAACAGGCTCTCTCTTTCCCTCCTCTCCCACGTTGCTACGTGTAACAGTGTCTCTCTTTCCCTCCTCTCCCATGTTGCTACGTGTAACAGGCTCTCTCTTTCCCTCCTCTCCCATGTTGCTACGTGTAATAGGCTCTCTCTTTTCCTCCTCTCCCATGTTGCTACGTGTAACAGGCTCTCTCTTTCCCTCCTCTCCCATGTTGCTACGTGTAACAGGCTCTCTCTCTTTCCCTCCTCTCCCACGTTGCTACGTGTAACAGGCTCTCTCTTTCCCTCCTCTCCCATGTTGCTACGTGTAACAGGCTCTCTCTCTTTCCCTCCTCTCCCATGTTGCTACGTGTAACAGGCTCTCTCTCTTTCCCTCCTCTCCCATGTTGCTACGTGTAACAGGCTCTCTCTCTTTCCCTCCTCTCCCATGTTGCTACGTGTAACAGGCTCTCTCTTTCCCTCCTCTCCCATGTTGCTACGTGTAACAGGCTCTCTCTTTCCCTCCTCTCCCATGTTGCTACGTGTAACAGGCTCTTTCTTTCCCTCCTCTCCCACATTGCTACGTGTAACAGGCTCTCTCTCTTTCCCTCCTCTCCCATGTTGCTACGTGTAACAGGCTCTCTCTTTCCCTCCTCTCCCATGTTGCTACGTGTAACAGGCTCTCTCTTTCCCTCCTCTCCCATGTTGCTACGTGTAACAGGCTCTCTTTCCCTCCTCTCCCATGTTGCTACGTGTAACAGGCTCTCTCTTTCCCTCCTCTCCCATGTTGCTACGTGTAACAGGCTCTCTTTCCCTCCTCTCCCATGTTGCTACGTGTAACAGGCTCTCTCTTTCCCTCCTCTCCCACGTTGCTACGTGTAACAGGCTCTCTCTCTTTCCCTCCTCTCCCACGTTGCTACGTGTAACAGGCTCTCTTTACCTCCTCTCCCATGTTCCTACGTGTAACAGGCTCTCTCTTTCCCTTCTCTCCCATGTTGCTACGTGTAACAGGCTCTCTCTTTCCCTCCTCTCCCATGTTCCTACGTGTAACAGGCTCTCTCTTTCCCTCTCTCCCATGTTCCTACGTGTAACAGGCTCTCTCTCTTTCCCTCCTCTCCCATGTTGCTACGTGTAACAGGCTCTCTCTTTCCCTCCTCTCCCATGTTGCTACTGTAGCTGGCCCTGTCTGTTGTTGTAGTGAGGTTGGTCTTGCGTCACCAAGCATACCAGCCACATCTTTTGTCATCACAGCTAGGAACAGTCATACCAGCCACATCTTTTGTCATCACAGCTAGGAACAGTCATACCAGCCACATCTGTTGTCATCACAGCTAGGAACAGTCATACCAGCCACATCTGTTGTCATCACAGCTAGGAACAGTCATACCAGCCACATCTGTTGTCATCACAGCTAGGAACAGCCATGTCTAATGCTATTGGACTAACCCTATATAGTTTGACCTGGGCCCTACTCCCTATATAGTGCGTATGACCTGGGCCCTACTCCCTATATAGTGCGTATGACCTGGGCCCTACTCCCTATATAGTGCGTATGACCTGGGCCCTACTCCCTATATAGTGCGTATGACCTGGGCCCTACTCCCTATATAGTGCGTATGACCTGGGGCCCTACTCCCTATATAGTGTGTATGACCCGGGCCCTACTCCCTATATAGTGCGTATGACCTGGGCCCTACTCCCTATATAGTGCGTATGACCTGGGCCCTACTCCCTATATAGTGCGTATGACCTGGGCCCTACTCCCTATATAGTGTGTATGACCTGGGCCCTACTCCCTATATAGTGCGTATGACCTGGGCCCTACTCCCTATATAGTGCGTATGACCTGGGCCCTACTCCCTATATAGTGTGTATGACCTGGGCCCTACTCCCTATATAGTGCGTATGACCTGGACCCTACTCCCTATATAGTGTGTATGACCTGGGCCCTACTCCCTATATAGTGTGTATGACCTGGGCCCTACTCCCTATATAGTGTGTATGACCTGGACCCTACTCCCTATATAGTGCGTATGACCTGGGCCCTACTCCCTATATAGTGTGTATGACCTGGGCCCTACTCCCTATATAGTGCGTATGACCTGGGCCCTACTCCCTATATAGTGTGTATGACCTGGACCCTACTCCCTATATAGTGTGTATGACCTGGACCCTACTCCCTATATAGTGTGTATGACCTGGGCCCTACTCCCTATATAGTGTGTATGACCTGGGCCCTACTCCCTATATAGTGCGTTTGACCTGGGCCCTACTCCCTATATAGTGTGTATGACCTGGACCCTACACCCTATATACAGTG
>NC_092100.1:4854061-4905128 GCF_045679555.1 Salvelinus alpinus | reverse complement strand
ACATGCTTTGTAAGAAGGAAAACATGCAAAATCTGCAGTGTATCAAATACTTGTTCTCCCCACTGTAGTGCGTATGACCTGGGCCCTACTCCCTATATAGTGTGTATGACCTGGACCCTACTCCCTATATAGTGCGTATGACCTGGGCCCTACTCCCTATATAGTGCGTATGACCTGGGCCCTACTCCCTATATAGTGCGTATGACCTGGACCCTACTCCCTATATAGTGCGTATGACCTGGGCCCTACTCCCTATATAGTGCGTATGACCTGGGCCCTACTCCCTATATAGTGCGTATGACCTGGGCCCTACTCCCTATATAGTGCGTATGACCTGGACCCTACTCCCTATATAGTGCGTATGACCTGGGCCCTACTCCCTATATAGTGTGTATGACCTGGGCCCTACTCCCTATATAGTGCGTATGACCTGGACCCTACTCCCTATATAGTGCGTATGACCTGGGCCCTACTCCCTATATAGTGTGTATGACCTGGGCCCTACTCCCTATATAGTGCGTATGACCTGGGCCCTACTCCCTATATAGTGCGTATGACCTGGGCCCTACTCCCTATATAGTGCGTATGACCTGGACCCTACTCCCTATATAGTGCATATGACCTGGGCCCTACTCCCTATATAGTGCGTATGACCTGGGCCCTACTCCCTATATAGTGCGTATGACCTGGGCCCTACTCCCTATATAGTGTGTATGACCTGGGCCCTACTCCCTATATAGTGCGTATGACCTGGGCCCTACTCCCTATATAGTGCGTATGACCTGGGCCCTACTCCCTATATAGTGTGTATGACCTGGGCCCTACTCCCTATATAGTGTGTATGACCTGGGCCCTACTCCCTATATAGTGCGTATGACCTGGGCCCTACTCCCTATATAGTGCGTATGACCTGGGCCCTACTCCCTATATAGTGCGTATGACCTGGGCCCTACTCCCTATATAGTGCGTATGACCTGGGCCCTACTCCCTATATATTGCGTATGACCTGGGCCCTACTCCCTATATAGTGCGTATGACCTGGGCCCTACTCCCTATATAGTGTGTATGACCTGGGCCCTACTCCCTATATAGTGCGTATGACCTGGGCCCTACTCCCTATATAGTGTGTATGACCTGGGCCCTACTCCCTATATAGTGTGTATGACCTGGGCCCTACTCCCTATATAGTGTGTATGACCTGGGCCCTACTCCCTATATAGTGTGTATGACCTGGGCCCTACTCCCTATATAGTGTGTATGACCTGGGCCCTACTCCCTATATAGTGTGTATGACCTGGGCCCTACTCCCTATATAGTGCGTATGACCTGGGCCCTACTCCCTATATAGTGCGTATGACCTGGGCCCTACTCCCTATATAGTGCGTATGACCTGGGCCCTACTCCCTATATAGTGTGTATGACCTGGGCCCTACTCCCTATATAGTGTGTATGACCTGGGCCCTACTCCCTATATAGTGCGTATGACCTGGGCCTTACTCCCTATATAGTGCGTATGACCTGGGCCCTACTCCCTATATAGTGCGTATGACCTGGGCCCTACTCCCTATATAGTGCGTATGACCTGGGCCCTACTCCCTATATAGTGTGTATGACCTGGGCCCTACTCCCTATATAGTGTGTATGACCTGGGCCCTACTCCCTATATAGTGTGTATGACCTGGGCCCTACTCCCTATATAGTGTGTATGACCTGGGCCCTACTCCCTATATAGTGCGTATGACCTGGGCCCATCGGTAGTGCGCTATATACAGTAGGGAATTGACTCAGACTGTATCTCTACAGCAGGCCAGACTACCACCACCACACCTTATTAAAGGATGGATGGAAGGGGTTAATTTAAACATTGAAACGTCAAGGTGACCTCTCCAGGCACACTGGCCTCATGGCAGACACATGACTCCTACACACACACACACACACACACACACACACCCAACGCACCGCACATATATTTCAAAAGTGGTGTCAGTACGTTGTGCGTGTCATTAGACAGGAGCTAAAGAAATGCTTTTTTGAGAGCTTTGTTTATGCAGGCGGAGTGGACGACGGAGGCTTTGAATGTGTCCCAAGTGGCACCCTATTCTCTGTATAATCGGGATGGCAGGTAGCCTAGTGGTTAGAGTGGAGGGGCGGCAGGTAGCCTAGTGGTTAGAGTGGAGGGACGGCAGGTAGCCTAGTGGTTAGAGTGGAGGGGCGGCAGGTAGCCTAGTGGTTAGAGTGGAGGGACGGCAGGTAGCCTAGTGGTTAGAGTGGAGGGGCGGCAGGTAGCCTAGTGGTTAGAGTGGAGGGGCGGCAGGTAGCCTAGTGGTTAGAGTGGAGGGGCGGCAGGTAGCCTAGTGGTTAGAGTGGAGGGACGGCAGGTAGCCTAGTGGTTAGAGTGGAGGGGCGGCAGGTAGCCTAGTGGTTAGAGTGGAGGGGCGGCAGGTAGCCTAGTGGTTAGAGTGGAGGGGCGGCAGGTAGCCTAGTGGTTAGAGTGGAGGGGCGGCAGGTAGCCTAGTGGTTAGAGTGGAGGGGCGGCAGGTAGCCTAGTGGTTAGAGTGGAGGGACGGCAGGTAGCCTAGTGGTTAGAGTGGAGGGGCGGCAGGTAGCCTAGTGGTTAGAGCGGAGGGGCGGCAGGTAGCCTAGTGGTTAGAGCGGAGGGACGGCAGGTAGCCTAGTGGTTAGAGCGGAGGGACGGCAGGTAGCCTAGTGGTTAGAGTGGAGGGGCGGCAGGTAGCCTAGTGGTTAGAGCGGAGGGGCGGCAGGTAGCCTAGTGGTTAGAGCGGAGGGGCGGCAGGTAGCCTAGTGGTTAGAGCGGAGGGGCGGCAGGTAGCCTAGTGGTTAGAGTGTTGGACTAGTAACCGAAAGGTTGCAAGATCAAATCCCTGAGCTGACAATGTAAAAATCTGTAGTTCTGCCCCTGAACAAGGCAGTTAACCTACTGTTCCTAGGCCGTCAATGAAAATAAGAATTTGTTCTTAACCGACTTGCCTAAAATAAATATAGGGTATTTGACCAAAACCCTTTATCTTCTCTGGTCAAAAAATAGTGCACTAAATAAATCATCAATAGGGTGCTTTTGAGACAGAGGTCTGTTCAGTTTGAGAGGTTTCATTCATCCATTATTCAGAGGTGTTCTGGGCTCAGACGGGTTCAAACCATGTTGCTATGCCCCAACGCCAGCCTTTTACCTTCACACCGAGTGTTGAAAGAGATCCGCGTCAGTTCAAATCTGGCATCAGGACAAAATGTGATTCAGAGTCACCGAATATATTCTAACAGGCTATAGTGCATAAACATAAATCCTAACAGTGTACAAAACACTACAAACACCTTCCCAATATTGAGTAGCACCCACTTTTGCCCTCAGTACAGCCTCAACACATGGGGCCCTCAGTACAGCCTCAACACATGGGGCCCTCAGTGCAGCCTCAACACATGGGGCCCTCAGTACAGCCTCAACACATGGGGCCCTCAGTACAGCCTCAACACATGGGGCCCTCAGTACAGCCTCAACACATGGGGCCCTCAGTACAGCCTCAACACATGGGGCCCTCAGTACAGCCTCAACACATGGGGCCCTCAGTGCAGCCTCAACACATGGGGCCCTCAGTGCAGCCTCAACACATGGGGCCCTCAGTACAGCTTCAACACATGGGGCCCTCAGTACAGCCTCAACACATGGGGCCCTCAGTACAGCCTCAACACATGGGGCCCTCAGTACAGCCTCAACACATGGAGCCCTCAGTACAGCCTCAACACATGGGGCCCTCAGTACAGCCTCAACACATGGGGCCCTCAGTACAGCCTCAACACATGGGGAAACTGTTGGGAAAAAAACCAGCAGCTTTGCAGTTCTTGACACACTCAAACTGGTGCGCCTGGTACCTACGACCATAACCTGTTGAAAGGCACTCTTCTGTCTTTTCTATTCAACCTCTGAATGGCACACAATACTGTACACAATCCACGTCTCAAACCTTAAACATCCCTTCTTTAACCACGTCTCCTCCCCTTCATCTACATTGATTGAAGTGGATTTAACAAGTGACATCAATAAGGGATCATAGCTTTCACCTGGATTCACCTGGTCAGTCTATATCATGCACACTCAATGTATAGTGCACTACTTTAGAAAAGAGCCCTATTCCCTATATAGTGCACTACTTTAGACCAGAGCCCTATTCCCTTTATAGTGCACTACTATAGACCAGAGCCCTATTCCCTATATAGTGCACTACATCTGAGCAGAGCCCTATTCCCTATATAGTACACTACATCTGAGCAGAGCCCCTATTCCCTATGTGCCCTTTTCTAAAGTAGTGCACTATGTAGGGAATAGGGCTCTGGTCTAAAGTAGTGCACTATGTAGGGAATAGGGCTCTGGTCTAAAGTAGTGCACTATATAGGGAATAGGGTTCTGGTCTAAAGTAGTGCACTATGTAGGGAATAGGGCTCTGGTCTAAAGTAGTGCACTATCAGTTTCTCCCTGCCGATGAAAAACATCCCCACAGGTTGATGCTGCCACCACCATGCTGCCACTGTGAGGATGTGTTCTTGTGGTGATGGGAGGTGTTGGGTTTGCGCCAGACATAGCGTTTTCCTTGATGGCCAAAAAGCTCAATTTTAGTCTCATCTGACCAGAGTACCTTCTTCCATATGTTTGGAGAGTCTCCCACATGCCTTTTTGCGAACACCAAATGTGTTTGCTTATTTTTTCTATAATAAACTAGGGCTTTTTTCTGCCCACTTTTACGTAAAGCCCAGCTCTGTGGAGTGTACGGCTCAAAGTGGTCCTATGGACAGGTACCCCAATCTCCGCTGTGGAGCTTTGCAGCTCCTTCAGGGTTATCTTTGTTCTCTTTGTTGCCTCTCTGATTAATGCCCTCCTTGCCTGGTCTGTGAGTTTTGGTGGGCGGCCCTCTCTTGGCAGGTTTGTGTGGTGCCATATTCTTTCCATTTTTTAATAATGGATTTAATAGTGCTCCGTGGGATGTTCAAAGTTTCTGATATTTTTTTATAACTCAACCCTGATCTGTACTTCTCCCCAACTTTGTCTCTGACCTGTTTGGAGAGCTCCTTGATCTTCATGGTGCCGCTTGCTTGGTGGTGTTGCAGAATATGGGGCCTTTCAGAACAGGTGTATATATACTGAGATCTTGTGACAGCTCATGTGACACTTAGATTGCACACAGGTGGACTTTATTTAACTAATTATGTGACTTCTGAAGGTAATTGGTTGCACCAGATCTTATTTAGGTGCTTCATAGCAAAGTGGGTGAATACATATGCACATACGACTTTTCCGTTTAAATTTTTTTTAAATAAGCTATTTTTTTTATTTCACTTCACCAAATTGGACTATTTTGTGTATGTCCATTACATGAAATCCAAATAAAAATCCATTTAAATTACAGTTTGTAATGCAACAAAATAGGAAAACGGCAAGAGGGGTGAATACTTTTGCAAGGCACTGTACAGTGACATTCTAGACGATTCTGGGCTTCCAACTTTGTGGCAACAGTTTGGGAAAGGCCCTTTCCTGTTTCAGTATGACAATGCCCCCATGCACAACGTGAGCCATGACCTCAACCCCATCGAACACCTTCAGGATGAATTGGAACGCCGACTGCGAGCCAGGCCTAACCGTTCAACATCAGGGCCCGACCTCACTCGTGCTCTTGTGGCTGAATGGAAGAAAGTCCACGCGGCAATGTTCCAACTAGTGGAAAGCCTTCTCAGAAGAGTGGAGGCTGTTATAGCAGCAAAGGAGGGACCAACTCCATATTAATGCCCATGATTTTGGAATGAGATGTTCGACGGGCAGGTGTCCACATACTTTTGATAATGTAGTGTAACTGCTGATGATTTTCCATTGACGTTCTTCCCATATATTTGAGTGTGTAATGGAATGAGCATTTTGACAGATTGCGTCCCAAGTTTAATTTTCAATGTTCTCCCCAAATTCAGATTCCCACCTGCACTTAGTTTGCAGAGTATTACTCTGTCATGATAGAAATAGATTGGTATAATTTTTGTTATTTGTTTACTACAAGTTGTCCTTTTCTGGATATTAATTATATATTTTTCTTCATCATTGGGGTCGTTCAGTAAATAGTCTCTTAGTTGTAAATAGATAAATAAATCTGACTTTGGCAAATTCAAGTCTGAATTTAGTTCACCGAATAATTTAACTTTGTTGTTCTTCAAGACTTGGTGTTGGTGTTATATAACTTGGTGTTATATATATAGTTATATATTTCAAATAGAGTAATGACCACCAAAAAGAAAGGATGACCAAGGCACTCTTCATATAATTAATTAAAATGCCTTTATTAGTATGGCATGTTCAATAGAAACAAAGTTGTTTAAAAACCGACGCGTTTTCGGCTGCATGGCCTTCGTCAGAGAGACCTTTGGAAACCTGCATCTCGTGATAATGGGATGAAATCTGTAAGATCTGCAGTACCAGCTAGGTATGATATTGTGATAGGCAGATGGAGACTGCGTTGTACCTCCCTCCAGATCTGGAGCGTCTGATTGGACCACAGGTTCATAGTCTGTCGATCTTTCCCAGGAAAGGGCTTACTGCTAGTGGATATTGAGCACCTTGGGAGTTTTTTCTATTTCAAGCTATCTAGATTCAAATTCATCTTTTATCCAAGTAATCGTTGGTTGTAGTTGGGTGGTCCAGTAGTACCACCTAAAGTTTGGTAACCCTAGACCGCCTGATTATTTTGGCAGTTGGACTGTTTTGTGTACCTTACCCTTGTTTTTTTTGCGTTACCATAGGAACCTTGGAATTAGGCGGTCTAATTGTTGCAAAAAATGTATTCTGGAACCAGAACCGGTAGCATCTGAAATGTTTCTACCTTTCCTGATAAAGTCAGAGGTAGAATCGTTTATCTTCTAAGATCTGTGGTTATCACATCAATGAATTTGCTACAGTTTGTTTTATACAGGTCCTCAAGAGAGGTAGGGATAGTAAATACCTAGATATTTTATTTCCTTTGTTAGGCCACCAGAACATTGACAGTGTCACGTTCCTGACCTTATTTCCTTTGTTTAGTCTTTGTTTAGTTGGTCACGACGTGAGCTGGGTGGGTGTAGTCTATGTTATGTGTTTCTATGTTTAGGTTGTCATTTGGCCTGATATGGTTCTCAATCAGAGGCAGGTGTTTTACGTTGTCTCTGATTGGGAACCATATTAAGGTAGCCTGTTTTCACTGTTTGTTTGTGGGTGATTGTTCCTGTTTGTGCGTTCATGTGTTCTATGTTCTCTAGTTCAGGACTGTAGCTTCGTTGGTTTTCGTCTGTTTATTGTTTTGTTCGTATTGAAGAAGTATTCTAATAAATATGGATACATACCACGCTGCGCTTTGGTCCTCCTCTCCTTCTACCGACGGAAGCCATTACAGACAGACAGGGTACCTGATGTAGGGGGGAACCCATTCAACGTGTAGTCTTACTTTCTAACCCCAGACCAAACGGTAAAAGTAAAAACCAGAATCAACCAGTGAATGCTGGAGAAAATATTGGAGAACAATTCTTAAATGACCGACATATTTTCTGGTTTTGTCCTAGAATAATGAAATTCAGGAATTGTATTTTTAAACAATATATTTAAATGCTCGTTGGTAAATAACCCAACGAGTGTTATACTTGGAGTAAACCCTGAGCTGTTTCAAAATTATGGAAAAGATTACCTATAAAATAAAACTGAAAAACAGATGTTTGTGAAAAAAGATGGGAACCGTCCTTGCAGATACACATAAGTCTCATTAGTCTCTAAGCAACCAAACATATGACAAACTTAATTACTTATTTATAGTTTTTATTTGTTGTTATTTTATTATAATAACATTTTATTTTGGTGCTTAATTGTAATTTGATTTGTTATATAACCGTTTGTATCTCAGTAGACCAGAACCTTAATAATATTCATCATGTTTACTTCACAAACGCTAATTATACTAGTTGACTAAATATAGCACAGACACATACTGTAGTCCTGACCCTCACTACACAGTGGACACACAGCGACCCAAACCCCTCTGTTGTCAGAGACCAGAAATACTGACTCAAGGTAGCCTCGCTACTGTATATAGCCTCTCTACTGTATATAGCCTCTCTACTGTATATAGCCTCGCTACTGTTTTTCACTGTCTTTTTACTGTTGTTTTTATTTCTTTACTTATTGTTCGGCGCACGTGACAAATACATTTTGATTTGATTTAGGGATGCGAACAATAATAATGATCATGATGTTTCCACTACCTCTAGAATTAATTTTTGTAGCTGTGAACTTATGCTTACAAAAAAAGAAGAAGAGAAGAGGAAGTAGCTTACAGGTGATTCAAGGGAAGAGGAAGTAGCTTACTGGTGATTCAAGGAAGAGGAAGTAGCTTACTGGTGATTCAAGAGAAGAGGAAGTAGCTTACTGGTGATTCATGAGAAGAGGAAGTAGCTTACTGGTGATTCAAGGGAAGAGGAAGTAGTTTACCAGTGATTCAAGAGAAGAGGAAGTAGTTTACCAGTGATTCAAGAGAAGAGGAAGTAGCTTACCGGTGATTCAAGAGAAGAGGAAGTAGCTTACCGGTGATTCAAGAGAAGAGGAAGTAGCTTACCGGTGATTCAAGAGAAGGGGAAGTAGCTTACCGGTGATTCAAGAGAAGAGGAAGTAGCTTACTGGTGATTCAAGAGAAGAGGAAGTAGCTTACTGGTGATTCAAGAGAAGAGGAAGTAGCTTACCAGTGATTCAAGAGAAGAGGAAGTAGCTTACTGGTGATTCAAGGGAAGAGGAAGTAGCTTACTGGTGATTCAAGAGAAGAGGAAGTAGCTTACTGGTGATTCATGAGAAGAGGAAGTAGCTTACTGGTGATTCAAGGGAAGAGGAAGTAGTTTACCAGTGATTCAAGAGAAGAGGAAGTAGTTTACCAGTGATTCAAGAGAAGAGGAAGTAGCTTACTGGTGATTCATGAGAAGAGGAAGTAGCTTACTGGTGATTCATGAGAAGAGGAAGTAGCTTACTGGTGATTCAAGGGAAGAGGAAGTAGTTTACCAGTGATTCAAGAGAAGAGGAAGTAGTTTACCAGTGATTCAAGAGAAGAGGAAGTAGCTTACCGGTGATTCAAGAGAAGAGGAAGTAGCTTACCGGTGATTCAAGAGAAGAGGAAGTAGCTTACCGGTGATTCAAGAGAAGGGGAAGTAGCTTACCGGTGATTCAAGAGAAGAGGAAGTAGCTTACTGGTGATTCAAGAGAAGAGGAAGTAGCTTACTGGTGATTCAAGAGAAGAGGAAGTAGCTTACCAGTGATTCAAGAGAAGAGGAAGTAGCTTACTGGTGATTCAAGGGAAGAGGAAGTAGCTTACTGGTGATTCAAGAGAAGAGGAAGTAGCTTACTGGTGATTCATGAGAAGAGGAAGTAGCTTACTGGTGATTCAAGGGAAGAGGAAGTAGTTTACCAGTGATTCAAGAGAAGAGGAAGTAGTTTACCAGTGATTCAAGAGAAGAGGAAGTAGCTTACCGGTGATTCAAGAGAAGAGGAAGTAGTTTACCAGTGATTCAAGAGAAGAGGAAGTAGCTTACCGGTGATTCAAGAGAAGAGGAAGTAGCTTACCGGTGATTCAAGAGAAGAGGAAGTAGCTTACTGGTGATTCAAGAGAAGAGGAAGTAGCTTACCGGTGATTCAAGAGAAGAGGAAGTAGCTTACTGGTGATTCATGAGAAGAGGAAGTAGCTTACTGGTGATTCAAAAGAAGAGGAAGTAGCTTACTGGTGATTCAAGAGAAGAGGAAGTAGTTTACCAGTGATTCAAGAGAAGAGGAAGTAGCTTACCGGTGATTCAAGGGAAGAGGAAGTAGCTTTCCGTTGATTCAAGGGAAGAGGAAGTAGTTTACCGGTGATTCCGAGGCTTTTTGGCATTGTTCTTTTTAAATCCTTTGAAGAGGGAAGCAGGGATCTACCTGACTGTGTTCTGTGAACGTCTTCAGGTACAGAACAGTACAGTCGTCTATGTTAGTCATCCTTACTTTGATGACTACTTTGGTTATACTGTACACGTGGAGGAACACAGTTACCCAATGCAGAATGTGAGCATCATGAGCTACCCAATGCAGAATATGAGCAACACAGCTACCCAATGCAGAATGTGAGCATCATGAGCAACACAGTTACCCAATGCAGAATGTGAGCATCATGAGCTACACAGTTACCAAATGCAGAATGTGAGCATCATGAGCAACACAGTTACCCAATGCAGAATGTGAGCATCATGAGCTACACAGTTACCAAATGCAGAATGTGAGCATCATGAGCAACACAGTTACCAAATGCAGAATGTGAGCATCATGAGCAACACAGTTACCCAATGCAGAATGTGAGCATCATGAGCAACACAGCTACCCAATGCAGAATGTGAGCATCATGAGCGACAACGTTACCCAATGCAGAATGTGAGCATCATGAGCGACAACGTTACCCAATGCAGAAGGTGAGCATCATGAGCAACACAGTTACCCAATGCAGAATGTGAGCATCATGAGCGACAACGTTACCCAATGCAGAAGGTGAGCATCATGAGCAACACAGTTACCCAATGCAGAATGTGAGCATCATGAGCAACACAGTTACCCAATGCAGAATGTGAGCATCATGAGCGACAACGTTACCCAATGCAGAAGGTGAGCATCATGAGCAACACAGTTACCCAATGCAGAATGTGAGCATCATGAGCGACAACGTTACCCAATGCAGAAGGTGAGCATCATGAGCAACACAGTTACCCAATGCAGAATGTGAGCATCATGAGCAACACAGTTACCCAATGCAGAATGTGAGCATCATGAGCAATTGTGGACTCTATTTGAGGGAAACCGTTGGGACTATTTCCATATGCTGTAAATAATGTATCAAACTCAGATAAGTTGTTCCATGTGGTTTCAGTGATTTATTTAGGAGCCTTGAGCTGTTTCCTATTGACTGAGTCCTTTTGTCCCTGTTATCAGATATGACTTTGTGTGTTGTCTGGCTCTAGGACTTTCTGTTGGACTGTTTTCTCTTCTCTATGGACTCACTCTCTCTTTAAAGATCTTGCATGATTAATGAACTCTGGAATTTACACGGAAGTTCATTAATTTTGTCGCCCATCTGCCGTGAGACATTTCCTTATTCTGATTGGCCCAGTGTGTGCCAGCTGCTGCCGGAAAGTGCTCCACTTTGTCTATATACAGATCCTCTGCTGCCATAAAGTGATGCACATTGTTTATTTTAACATGTTTATTTGACCTATTTAACTATGGCAAGTCAGTTTAAGAACACATTCTTATTTACAATGATGGCCTACCCCGGCAAACCCCGGACGACGCTGGGCCAATTGTGCGCCGCCCAATGGGACTCCCAATCACTGCCTCTCACTCTATCCGTCACTCTCACTCTCCCTCTCCCTCTCCCTCTCCCTCTCCCTCTCCCTCTCCCTCTCCCTCTCCCTCTCCCTCTCCCTCTCCCTCTCCCTCTCCCTCTCCCTCTCCCTCTCCCTCTCCCTCTCCCTCTCCCTCTCCCTCTCCCTCTCCCTCTCCCTCTCCCTCTCCCTCTCCCTCTCCCTCTCCCTCTCCCTCTCCCTCTCCCTCTCTCTCTCTCTCTCTCTCTCTCTCTCTCTCTCTCTCTCTCTCTCTCTCTCTCTCTCTCTCTCTCTCTCTCTCTCTCTCTCTCTCTCTCTCTCTCTCTCTCTCTCTCTCTCTCTCTCTCTCTCTCTCTCTCTCTCTCTCTCTCTCTCTCTCTCTCTCTCTCTCTCTCTCTCTCTCTCTCTCTCTCTCTCTCTCTCTCTCTCTCTCTCTCTCTCTCTCCTCCAAGTGTCAGTGGTCTCTGCCTCCTCTACAACGTTCCATTATAAATATCCACTTCATCTCTTGGTTGATGAATGTTTGATGTTGTGTGTTAATTTCGGTGTGCCAGGCTCACATCCCTGTGTCGTGCGAAGGCGCGAGGAGAAGGGGGAGGTGAGGAGAGATGGGAAGGCGGGGAGAGGTGAGGAGAGACGGGAGAGACGGGAGAGACGGGAGGAGGCGCCCACCGATGTTATTTTTAACCCTCTCCTTGTGATTGGCGGAGGGATCAAATCAAATCAAATTTTATTAGTCACATACACATGGTTAGCAGATGTTAATGCGAGTGTAGCGAAATGCTTGTGCTTCTAGTTCCGACAATGCAGTAATAACAACAAGTAATCTAACCTAACAATTCCACAACTACTACCTTATACACACAAGTGTAAAGGGATAAAGAATATGTACATAAAGATATATGAATGAGTGATGGTACAGAACGGCATAGGCAAGATGCAGTAGATGGTATAGAGTACGGTATATACATATGAGATGAGTACTGTAGGGTATGTAAACATAAAGTGGCATAGTTTAAAGTGGCTAGTGGTACATGTATTACATAAAGATGGCAAGATGCAGTAGATGATATAGAGTACAGTATATACATATACATATGAGATGGGTAATGTAGGGTATGTAAACATTATATTAAGTGGCATTGTTTAAAGTGGTTAGTGGTACATTTTTACATAATTTCCATCAATTCCCATTTTTAAAGTGGCTGGAGTTGAGTCAGTATGTTGGCAGCGGCCGCTAAATGTTAGTGGTGGCTGTTTAACAGTCTGATGGCCTTGAGATAGAAGCTGTTTTTCAGTCTCTCGGTCCCTGCTTTGATGCACCTGTACTGACCTCGCTTTCTGGATGATAGCGGGGTGAACAGGCAGTGGCTTGGGTGGTTGTTGTCCTTGATGATCTTTATGGCCTTCCTGTGACATCGGGTGGTGTAGGTGTCCTGGAGGGCAGGTAGTTTGCCCCCGGTGATGCGTTCTGCAGACCTCACTACCCTCTGGAGAGCCTTACGGTTGTGGGCGGAGCAGTTGCCGTACCAGGCGGTGATACAGCCCGACAGGATGCTCTCGATTGTGCATCTGTAGAAGTTTGTGAGTGCTTTTGGTGACAAGCCGAATTTCTTCAGCCTCCTGAGGTTGAAGAGGCGCTGCTGCGCCTTCTTCACAACGCTGTCTGTGTGGGTGGACCAATTCAGTTTGTCCGTGATGTGTACACCGAGGAACTTAAAACTTTCCACCTTCTCCACTACTGACCCGTCGATGTGGATAGGGGGGTGCTCCCTCTGCTGTTTCCTGAAGTCCACAATCATCTCCTTTGTTTTGTTGACGTTGAGTGTGAGGTTATTTTCCTGACACCACACTCCGAGGGCCCTCACCTCCTCCCTGTAGGCCGTCTCGTCGTTGTTGGTAATCAGTCGTGGGTGAACAGGGAGTACAGGAGAGGGCTCAGAACGCACCCTTGTGGGGCCCCAGTGTTGAGGATCAGCGGGGTGGAGATGTTGTTACCTACCCTCACCACCTGGGGGCGGCCCGTCAGGAAGTCCAGGACCCAGTTGCACAGGGCGGGGTCGAGACCCAGGGTCTCGAGCTTGATGACGAGTTTGGAGGGTACTATGGTGTTAAATGCTGAGCTGTAATCGATGAACAGCATTCTCACATAGGTATTCCTCTTGTCCAGATGGGTTAGGGCAGTGTGCAGTGTGGTTGCGATTGCGTCGTCTGTGGACCTATTGGGTCGGTAAGCAAATTGGAGTGGGTCTAGGGTGTCCGGTAGGGTGGAGGTGATATGGTCCTTGACTAGTCTCTCAAAGCACTTCATGATGACGGAAGTGAGTGCTACGGGGCGGTAGTCGTTTAGCTCAGTTACCTTAGCTTTCTTGGGAACAGGAACAATGGTGGCCCTCTTGAAGCATGTGGGAACAGCAGACTGGGATAAGGATTGATTGAATATGTCCGTAAACACACCAGCCAGCTGGTCTGCGCATGCTCTGAGGACGCGGCTGGGAATGCCGTCTGGGCCTGCAGCCTTGCGAGGGTTAACACGTTTAAATGTTTTACTCACCTCGGCTGCAGTGAAGGAGAGCCCGCAGGTTTTGGTAGCGGGCCGTGTCAGTGGCACTGTATTGTCCTCAAAGCGGGCAAAAAAGTTATTTAGCCTGTCTGGGAGCAAGACATCCTGGTCCGCGACGGGGCTGGTTTTCTTTTTGTAATCCGTGATAGACTGTAGACCCTGCCACATACCTCTTGTGTCTGAGCTGTTGAATTGCGACTCTATTTTGTCTCTGTACTGGATCTGATGGGCTCCGAGTGGTTTTGCATGTGAATGCCCATATATATACAACACCAAGATTCTTAGTAACGTTTCCTGATTCTGAATCACACCTGTTATTGTAGATCAATCCGCCAAACTCCTCTAGGACTAACAGCATCCCTCTGATTGACTCCTCCTGTCTGTAAAATTAGTTCAGGTTGGAAGGCAAGACTTCACAGATGAGTTCAGGTTTGAACTAATACACATCCCCAGACTGCAGAGGTAAGACTTCACAGGAACAGAAAGTGTGGCTATTGTCTAGTCCACAAATCAATAGGGTTCACAAAGGAAGTTCATTTGTTAGAAGGTGAGAGACGGCGGAGATTTAATTACTTCTTGTCTGTGTTCCAATTGTATAGTGCACTACTTTAGACCAGGACCCCTATTCCCTATCTAGTGCACTACTTTAGACCAGGACCCACTACTTTTGACCAGAATAAGGTGCCATTTGGGATACGGATCAAATGTCTGGTCTGAAGGGGACAGATCCTGATGCCCATGACAGAGCTGTAGAAGTAATTGCATTTAGCAAACCAACCCCTCTGAAAAGGGGCGACTCCATTGAGATGCGTGGAGAAAAGGAAATGGCAGCGGATCCTGGAGTAATTTCAAAGAAAAATCGCTCCTCTGAAGAAAGAGAGGGAGACGTAAATGAAAGTCTGTCTGGAGTCGAGAGATGGAGCGATGGAGAGAGGGGGGTAGAGGATAGAGAGAGAGAGAGGGGACCATGTGGTTTATACAGATGATTAATGACCAGATTCATCTCTGGAAGCTGCAGCTATCTTTATTCCCATCATACTTTCATGAACCGAGGCCCTTTAGTGGCCCAGTCCCAAAGCCCTGTAGTGGCTCAGTTCTGAGGCCCTGTAGTGGCTCAGTCCCACGGCCCTATAGTGGCCTAGTCCCAAGGCCCTGTAGTGGCCCTATAGTGGCCCAGTTCCAAGGCCCTATAGTGGCCCAGTCCCAAGGCCCTACAGTGGACCAGTTCTGAGGCCCTGTAGTGGCTCAGTCCCACGGCCCTATAGTGGCCCAGTCCCAAGGCCCTGTAGTGGCCCTATAGTGGCCCAGTTCCAAGGCCCTATAGTGGCCCAGTCCCAAGGCCCTACAGTGGACCAGTTCTGAGGCCCTGTAGTGGCCCAGTTCTGAGGCCCTGTAGTGGCCCAGTCCCAAGGCCCTATAGTGGCCCAGTTCCAAGGCCCTATAGTGGCCCAGTTCCAAGGCCCTTTAGTGGCCCAGTCCCGTGGCCCAGTCCCGTGGCCCTGTAGTGGCCCAGTCCCGTGGCCCTGTAGTGGCCCAGTCCCAAGGCCCTGTAGTGGCCCAATCCCAAGGCCCTGTAGTGGCCCAGTCCCGAGGCCCTGTAGTGGCCCTATAGTGGCCCAGTTCTGAGGCCCTGTAGTGGCCCAGTCCCGAGGCCCTGTAGTGGCCCAGTCCCAAGGCCCTATAGTGGCCCAGTTCCGAGGCCCTTTAGTGGCCCAGTTCCGAGGCCCTGTAGTGGCCCAGTCCCGAGGCCCTGTAGTGGCCCAGTCCCAAGGCCCTATAGTGGCCCAGTTCCGAGGCCCTTTAGTGGCCCAGTTCCGAGGCCCTATAGGGTTCCGAGGCCTTATAATGGCCCAGTCGCGAGGCCCTATAGTGTTCAGTGGCCCTATAGTGTTCCGAGGCCCTATAGTGGCCCAGTCCCGAGGCCCTATAGTGGCCCAGTCCCGAGGCCCTATAGTGGCCCAGTCCCGAGGCCCTTTAGTGGCCCAGTTCCGAGGCCCTTTAGTGGCCCAGTTCCGAGGCCCTGTAGTGGCCCAGTTCTGAGGCCCTGTAGTGGCCCAGTTCCGAGGCCCTATAGTGTTCCGAGTCCCTATAGTGGCCCAGTCCCGAGGCCCTGTAGTGGCCCAGTTCCGAGGCCCTATAGTGTTCCGAGTCCCTATAGTGGCCCAGTCCCGAGGCCCTGTAGTGGCCCAGTACTGCTCTGTCTGTAAGCAAAAGTTTCCTCCTGCCTTTCTGAGAAGTAGCCATTCTTTATGACGTACTCATCAGAACCAATCACCATGGTATGATTTGCACATTAATGTGTCTCTCAACGGACCTACAATACCTCTGAACGATTTCAGTTCAGAAAGGAAACACCACCTAGAAATATGTTTAACCATTTATTAAGAATGAATAATGCAGGCTTTGGCAATATGGGCTCTGCTCCTTCAGGAGGCAGGATGAGCTGTCATCTGGTATATTAGGATATTCTACCTAGCAACGTAGCTACTGGACCGCGGGGGCTGACACAATCATGATCATAGCAATACTGCAGGAACTCGTGTAGGCTCCACAAATTCAGAATGAGTCGTAGTAGCAGAGGATCGTCGGCCCATGATCTTGAAGGTAAAGCTGGGACCGATTGGGCTGAAAGCTATAGCGAGCCTTGATTGGCCGTCACACCTTGATACAGCCTCAGCTTCCCCCACTAAGGTCCAAGGTGACGACCTTTTTTTCCTCAGATTTCAAGTTAAAGTTATGTTTATGCAGTTAGTAATCCATTTAAAATGAGGCAGTACATCTGTGAATATGCTTAATGATGAAAAGACCCAGACATGTTCAGCCGGCGACAGACTGACGCGATCCGATGTAGCGGTCCACAGAATTTGGGCCAGCACGATGGTGAGTCACGCTCAGCTAAATGACTGTACAGGATTTCGGTTGTACCTTAATAACGGGCTCTTTGTAATAACTGGAGCGGAAACAGTGGAACGGTATCAAATACATCAAACGCATGGTTTTCCATGGTGTTTGATGCCATTCCACATGCTCTGTTCCAGGCGTTCTCCCCTCAGCAAGCCTCCACTGCCGGGCTTACTGCTCTCCTAAATTACACTCTTAAGATATCGCCTAACCTTATACGTATAATCAACGAGAAGGAAAGATGACATAACTAATTCATCGATAACTCTAGGTATGCATGTTTTATCCTGTAAGGGGAAATCTGGTATAAACCAATAACTATTATCCCACCACTCATAGATAACCAACTGGGGAGAAGGTGAGCACCAAATGTAAAAAAACACATACAGTATATGGATGACAGTAAAACCCCACAATGCATTAGTAGGCTCACTAAAAGGTAGCACATCGTAAGTGAATGTAAAAACCAACTGAACATGTTAAAAGCCTTTTCACAGGGTCTGTGAAAATGTTTGTTTTGCACCTGGGTAAATGAATGTGTCTAGCATCGTACTGCGATGCTCCAAGCAGATGCTTGGGGGGAAGGGATAGCTAGTGTTGCTTCTGTCACCACGACTTCACTGTTGGTAATAAGAAACAATAGTAGCCATGACGACTATGTGCAGATTATACAGGAAATACAGGAAATAACAGCCAATGAGTGAATTAGCACAAGCATTCACCTCGGCAAGGTGATGGAAACGGAACTATGCACGTGCTCCCACGAATGCAATATCGGCAACCGTGCCGTTATGTAATATTGTATGTAGATAACAAAGGAAAGAATATGAGCCAATACCTGAATGTGCAAGCACAATACAATATGATAGGATAAGAATACAGTCACTCAGGTTTGTGGAGTAATCCAATACGTGTAACGGATTACATTTTCTTTTTAAACAACATTTTATCCGTTATGTTATCAGCAGAAATATTGTAATCAGATGATTGCTTTTTTATTTTTATTTTTATTTAGAAAGGATGTTTGTGAAAGAAAATCTTTGACACCTTTCTGTTCTCTCAATGACATTATTGTGTACAATGAGTTTACCTGTCTAACAGAAACACAGAGGGTTGTTCTTTAATGGAAGCCTCGCCAACATAATCCAGGTGGAATCAGGAATTCCTCAGGGCAGCTGTTTAGGCCCCTTACTTTTTTCAAAGTAAGTATGAGTAAAGTCAGTGTGTCTGTGTATGCTGTTCACTCAACACTATACATGTCAGCTACTACAGCGACTGAAATAACTGCAAAATCTTTTTTATTTTTTTATTTGGGGGTACCTTTTACCCCTTTTTCATCATATCCAATTGGTAGTTACAGTCTTGTCCCATCGCTACAACTCCTGTAATAAACCCCAGGGAGAGTAGTGAAAGGGGTGTATTATCCTGGTAGCAGATTGGTTCTGACTGGTTCTGACTGGTTCTGACTGGTTCTGACTGGTTCTGACTGGTTCTGACTGGTTCTGACTGGTTCTGACTAGCTTCATGACACGTGATACACGCTAACGTCCCACTGCCACATGTATCATGACGCTAACGTCCCACTGCCACGAGTATCGTGACGCTAACCTCCCACTGCCATGAGTATCGTGACGCTAACCTCCCACTGCCACGTGTATCATGACGCTAACGTCCCACTGCCACGAGTATCATGACGCTAGCCTCCCACTGCCACGTGTATCATGACGCTAACCTCCCACTGCCACGAGTATCATGACGCTAACCTGGCACAGTGCCGCCTGTCTGGTTCATAGGCAGTAGTGTTCAGTGCTGCCTGTCTGGTTCATAGGCAGTAGTGTTCAGTGCTGCCTGTCTGGTTCATAGGCAGTAGTTATCAGTGCTGTCTGCCTGCATAGCTGCCACAGGGCATTAATACTAATACAGTGATACAGCAGTTTTACCTGGTCATTAGTTACTGGGAGGGAATGAGTGATAGGTCGACTGAAGAGTGACAACCAGACTAGATTTTATAATAAAATATGGAGTAGCAGGTTATTAGGTTCTCCCTAGTCAATGGCTTGGGACTTTTATTTTGAAATCTGATTATGAATGAACGAAAAAGGGGGAAAACTAAACTTACCAACACAAACAAAGGGCTTTAGATCAAGGTACCCAGCTAGCACCTAACGTTCTGAGAACCATACGTTTCTTAGAGCTTGGTGAGCGCGTGGTTGTCCTATGGTTATTTTGCATAGAACCTTCCCACAACGTTCTGGGAATGGGGCAGGATTGTTGCTAGGCTTTGGAACATTCTCAGCACATTTAAAGAACTTGACAAAATAACGTGATTTTTCTTGGTATTTCAGAACGTTTCCTAAAAGTTCAAACAATGGTTACATTTCATGTCATTTTTGGTAATGTTCTAGGAACGTTCTCCAACTGGTTTGACGTTGGGAATGTTCTCAAAATAGTAACAGAGAACGTTAAGAACCAACGTACTTCTGTGGGAATTTCAATACTTCAGCGTAACGTTTCCTACAGGTTTACTCATGGTTCTATTTAAAGTCATGTTCTCAAATTATTCTGACAACTTTAAGAAAACTTTCCAGAAAACTCTCGCCCACTAATTAACCACACCTGATCTTAATAAGTGCTTGTTTCCTTTGAAATGGGGTCTGTTTGAATAGACTAAAATGAGCAGCTTTGTATGTGTAAAACAATATTGCATGCTAGCTCCAACCTGGTGGTTCAGGGGACTAATTCCATGGCTTGGGAACAGAGGATTATATGTTAGAATCTCACTGATGCTATATCACAATAACAAAATACATCTGTTTGCATAATTATTATTGTACCTTTTATTTAACTTGACAAGTCAGTTAAGAACACATTCTTATTTACAATGACGGCCTAGAAACAGTGGGTTAACTACCTTGTTCAAGGGCAGAACGACAGATTTTTTACATTGTCAGCTCGGGGATTCGATCTAGCAACTTTTCAGGTTACTGGCCCAATGTTCTAACCACTAGGCTACCTGCCGCCCCATTAATGTCTCAGGAAATTAATTTCCATGTGTGCTTGGAGTTAAAAAAGTTTACCAAAAAATAAGCTAGCAGTGTTATTAATAGACATATTGAAACATGCAGTGAAATGTTTTAAGGAAGTTATCAAATAAATAAATAATAACCTAAAATTTCCATTCTCAGAGCGTTAATGAAACCTCCCAGGAAACCTTTCAAGGAACCATAGTAAAACATTCTCAGAACCTCCCTGCCACAAAACAATTCAAGTTCCCAGATAAGGCCAAATGTTCACTTCCGTTCTCAGAACATTTTTAAAAAAACGTTCAGTTTTACTGGTCAGGAAACGTATGGCTTCATTTCCAGAACCACAATGGGAAACCAAAAACGTAAGTTCCCACAACTTCCAAGGAACCAAATGTGCTAGCTGGGATGATTATAATTTCCAGCCTAGATCATTACGAACGCGGTCTTGTAACATCAACAAATGAACTGACAACTTAGTGATCTTAGCTGTCTTTTTTAAGAGGCATCTACTGTACGTTATCATCTGAAGGCGTGATTAAACCATACCTCGAATACCAAACAAATCACAACAAATAATGCACCTTGACCATCCCAACCCGCAATCACCACAGCTATGGCTCAGACGGACACTAATTAAGAAACCACAGGGGAGCCTCATTAGCATATATGTAGATTAGTTTGACCGCTTTCAGTCCTATTAGCAGATCAGTGCTCAAAGAGAGTGAGCGAGAGAAATAGAGAGAGAGAGAATTAGGACTATACCTGCTAATCATTATATTCCCCAGTCAGAGTACTGTGATATTTACAGTACAATCATTATATTCCCCAGTCAGAGTACTGTGATATTTACAGTATAATCATTATATTCCCCAGTCAGAGTACTGTGATATTTACAGTACAATCATTATATTCCCCAGTCAGAGTACTGTGATATTTACAGTACAATCATTATATTCCCCAGTCAGAGTACTGTGATATTTACAGTATAATCATTATATTCCCCAGTCAGAGTACTGTGATATTTACAGTATAATCATTATATTCCCCAGTCAGAGTACTGTGATATTTACAGTATAATTATTATATTCCCCAGTCAGAGTACTGTGATATTTACAGTACAATCATTATATTCCCCAGTCAGAGTACTGTGATATTTACAGTATAATCATTATATTCCCCAGTCAGAGTACTGTGATATTTACAGTATAATCATTATATTCCCCAGTCAGAGTACTGTGATATTTACAGTACAATCATTATATTCCCCAGTCAGAGTACTGTGATATTTACAGTACAATCATTATATTCCCCAGTCAGAGTACTGTGATATTTACAGTATAATCATTATATTCCCCAGTCAGAGTACTGTGATATTTACAGTATAATTATTATATTCCCCAGTCAGAGTACTGTGATATTTACAGTACAATCATTATATTCCCCAGTCAGAGTACTGTGATATTTACAGTATAATCATTATATTCCCCAGTCAGAGTACTGTGATATTTACAGTATAATCATTATATTCCCCAGTCAGAGTACTGTGATATTTACAGTATAATCATTATATTCCCCAGTCAGAGTACTGTGATATTTACAGTATAATCATTATATTCCCCAGTCAGAGTACTGTGATATTTACAGTACAATCATTATATTCCCCAGTCAGAGTACTGTGATATTTACAGTATAATCATTATATTCCCCAGTCAGAGTACTGTGATATTTACAGTATAATCATTATATTCCCCAGTCAGAGTACTGTGATATTTACAGTATAATTATTATATTCCCCAGTCAGAGTACTGTGATATTTACAGTACAATCATTATATTCCCCAGTCAGAGTACTGTGATATTTACAGTATAATCATTATATTCCCCAGTCAGAGTACTGTGATATTTACAGTATAATCATTATATTCCCCAGTCAGAGTACTGTGATATTTACAGTATAATCATTATATTCCCCAGTCAGAGTACTGTGATATTTACAGTACAATCATTATATTCCCCAGTCAGAGTACTGTGATATTTACAGTATAATCATTATATTCCCCAGTCAGAGTACTGTGATATTTACAGTACATTAATTTCTATTGGGCGCAAAATAATCTGAAACACAACCAAAACTAACTGCAAATGCTTCCAACACGTTTGTAGCATCACACGCTTGATGTAGTCATTGTGTGATAGAAATATGGGACCAAATACTCAACTTTTGACTATTTATTAGAATCTTTAGAGGTGTCAATAATTTAGACCCCTGCCTTTTTGAGAAGAAAATATTATGACTTGTAAAACAAAATATTTCTCTGTACAATTCTATTAATATAAAATAATATAATTTCCCTTTTTATTTTTGCAGCATTCAATATTGCCCTGTATTTGAATTATTTTATTTTATACAGTCACTATTGCTCATCTTTATCAAGCGTGCCAATAATTCCCAGACCCCACTGTATATAATAAATATTTCATATTTCCTATTGCCTTTGAATCAAACATGATTTTATCCTGTTCTGTCTCAATGAATTCAAAAAGGGTAAAGCTGTCATAAGGTCTAGTCAGTCAATAGGGCTGAATTACTCTCATTCTCTGTACCTGCCACTCTTCTTCATTTCAACCACTATGCCCGAGATTGCTATTAACTCACAGACAATGAATAAAGCAATTATGGTTGAACCTGATGTAGTTGAATACTATTCTATTCTTCCTGCAGAAATGAAATAGATCCCGAACATAACTTCAGAACATGCTGTTCTAACTATACGTATGAGTTCTACATGTTGTTCTAACTATACACAATTGAGTTCTACATAGCTGTTCTAACTACACACAATTGAGTTCTACATAGCTGTTCTACATAGCTGTTCTAACTACACATACTTGAGTTCTACATAGCTGTTCTAACTACACACAATTGAGTTCTACATGCTGTTCTAACTACACATATGAGTTCTACATAGCTGTTCTAACTACACACAATTGAGTTCTACATAGCTATTCTAACTACACACAATTGAGTTCTACATAGCTGTTCCAACTACACATAATTGAGTTCTACATAGCTGTTCTAACTACACACAATTGAGTTCTACATAGCTGTTCTACATAGCTGTTCTAACTACACATAATTGAGTTCTACATAGCTGTTCTAACTACACACAATTGAGTTCTACATGCTGTTCTAACTACACATATGAGTTCTACATAGCTGTTCTAACTCCACACAATTGAGTTCTACATAGCTGTTCTAACTCCACACAATTGAGTTCTACATAGCTGTTCTAACTCCACACAATTGAGTTCTACATAGCTGTTCTAACTACACATAATTGAGTTCTACATAGCTGTTCTAACTCCACACATATGAGTTCTACATAGCTGTTCCAACTACACACAATTGAGTTCTACATAGCTGTTCCAACTACACATAATTGAGTTCTACATAGCTGTTCTAACTACACATAATTGAGTTCTACATAGCTGTTCTAACTCCACACAATTGAGTTCTACATAGCTGTTCTACATAGCTGTTCCAACTACACACAATTGAGTTCTACATAGCTGTTCCAACTATACATAATTGAGTTCTACATAGCTGTTCTAACTCCACACAATTGAGTTCTACATAGCTGTTCCACATAGCTGTTCCAACTACACACAATTGAGTTCTACATAGCTGTTCTAACTACACACAATTGAGTTCTACATAGCTGTTCTACATAGCTGTTCCAACTACACACAATTGAGTTCTACATAGCTGTTCTAACTACACACAATTGAGTTCTACATGCTGTTCTAACTACACATATGAGTTCTACATAGCTGTTCTAACTACACACAATTGAGTTCTACATAGCTATTCTAACTACACACAATTGAGTTCTACATAGCTGTTCCAACTACACATAATTGAGTTCTACATAGCTGTTCTAACTACACACAATTGAGTTCTACATAGCTGTTCTACATAGCTGTTCTAACTACACATAATTGAGTTCTACATAGCTGTTCTAACTACACACAATTGAGTTCTACATGCTGTTCTAACTACACATATGAGTTCTACATAGCTGTTCTAACTCCACACAATTGAGTTCTACATAGCTGTTCTAACTACACACAATTGAGTTCTACATAGCTGTTCTAACTCCACACAATTGAGTTCTACATAGCTGTTCTAACTACACATAATTGAGTTCTACATAGCTGTTCTAACTCCACACATATGAGTTCTACATAGCTGTTCCAACTACACACAATTGAGTTCTACATAGCTGTTCCAACTACACATAATTGAGTTCTACATAGCTGTTCTAACTACACATAATTGAGTTCTACATAGCTGTTCTAACTCCACACAATTGAGTTCTACATAGCTGTTCTACATAGCTGTTCCAACTACACACAATTGAGTTCTACATAGCTGTTCCAACTATACATAATTGAGTTCTACATAGCTGTTCTAACTCCACACATATGAGTTCTACATAGCTGTTCCAACTACACACAATTGAGTTCTACATAGCTGTTCCAACTACACACAATTGAGTTCTACATAGCTGTTCTAACTACACATAATTGAGTTCTACATAGCTGTTCTAACTCCACACAATTGAGTTCTACATAGCTGTTCCAACTACACACAATTGAGTTCTACATAGCTGTTCCAACTACACATAATTGAGTTCTACATAGCTGTTCTAACTACACATAATTGAGTTCTACATAGCTGTTCTAACTACACATAATTGAGTTCTACATAGCTGTTCTAACTAAACACAATTGAGTTCTACATAGCTGTTCCAACTACACACAATTGAGTTCTACATAGCTGTTCTAACTACACATAATTGAGTTCTACATAGCTGTTCTAACTAAACACAATTGAGTTCTACATAGCTGTTCCAACTCCACACAATTGAGTTCTACATAGCTGTTCTAACTACACATAATTGAGTTCTACATAGCTGTTCTAACTACACATAATTGAGTTCTACATAGCTGTTCTAACTACACATAATTGAGTTCTACATAGCTGTTCCAACTCCACACAATTGAGTTCTACATAGCTGTTCTAACTACACATAATTGAGTTCTACATAGCTGTTCTAACTACACACAATTGAGTTCTACATAGCTGTTCTACATAGCTGTTCCAACTCCACACAATTGAGTTCTACATAGCTGTTCTAACTACACATAATTGAGTTCTACATAGCTGCCATCTTATTGTGTGTACAGCTTTGTTGGTTATGCCTTGTTGGGGGGGGGGGGGGGCTTGTTGTTATGCCTTGTTGTGGATGCAAATGTCTTTCTAATTATGTTTGGGCCTCCTCTGAATATTATAATAATATTCTCCAAATGGTCTCAGATGTGATGTTGAGCTCAGCCGAGCTTCCCTCTCTCACCCTGATGATTAAATGAACACAAATTGGCTGTTGAATAATGCCCCCCCCCGGGCAGAATTATCCTGACTATGGGGGACTAGGACTGCAGCACAGATACTGAAATTAATGGAGTGGAGTAGTGACACCTACATCCTGTGGCTTGGCTGGAGAGATGGGATAGAGAGACGGGATAGAGAGACGGGATAGAGAGACTGGATAGAGACGAGATAGAGACGGGATAGAGAGACGGGATAGACGGGATAGAGAGACAGGATAGAGAGACAGGATAGAGAGACGGGATAGAGAGACGGGATAGAGAGACGGGATAGAGAGACTGGAATAGAGACTGGATAGAGAGACTGGATAGAGAGACGGGATAGAGACGGGATAGAGAGACAGGATAGAGAGACAGGATAGAGAGACGGGATAGACAGGATAGAGAGACGGGATAGAGAGACGGGATAGAGAGACTGGAATAGAGACTGGATAGAGAGACGGGATAGAGACGAGATAGAGACGGGATAGAGAGACGGGATAGAGAGACGGGATAGAGAGGCGGGATAGAGAGGCGGGATAGAGAGGCGGGATGGAGAGACGGGATAGAGAGGCGGGATAGAGAGACGGGATAGAGAGACGGGATAGAGAGACGGGATAGAGAGGCGGGATAGAGAGGCGGGATAGAGGGACGGGATAGAGAGACGGGATAGAGGGATAGAGAGACGGGATAGAGAGACTGGATAGACAGGATAGAGAGACGGGATAGAGAGACGGGATAGACGGGATAGAGAGACGGGATAGAGAGATGGGATAGAGAGACGGGATAGAGAGACGGGGTAGAGGCGTGATAGAGGGACGGGATGGAGAGACGGGACAGAGAGACGGGATAGAGGGACGGGATAGAGGGACGGGACAGAGAGACGGGATAGAGGGACGGGATAGAGGCGGGACAGAGAGACGGGATAGAGAGACAGGATAGAGAGGCAGGATAGGCTAAACTGAAACGTACGTTGCTCTTAAACTACCTGTAACACTGTAATTAGTGAGCCTTGGTAATGAGTTGAGCGACATAAGTGAGTGAGTGCTGAAAATAAATATGATGTGTTATGTTCGTAAGAGTGAAGTCATCCCTCTCTCACCCGCCCAGCCCCCCCCCCCCCCCCTCCTCCTCACAAGACTGGGTAATTGTGCTGCTAGCTGTCACCATGGTAACTTTCATCTGCATATAAATGGTGTTTTCCTTTCCCCTATTGTTGTTATAGAACTTGTTGTGCTAACTAACTCTGTCTCAAAATGGCACTCTATTCTGATTGGTAGTGCACTACTTTGGACCAGAGCCTATGACCAGTAGTGCATTACTTTAGACCAGAGCCTGACCCTACCACTACTTTAGACCAGAGCCCTATGACCAGTAGTGCACTACTTTAGACCAGAGCATATGACCAGTAGTGCACTACTTTAGACCAGAGCATATGACCAGTAGTGCACTACTTTAGACCAGAGCCCTATGACCAGTAGTGCACTACTTTAGACCAGAGCCCTATGACCAGTAGTGCACTACTTTAGACCAGAGCCCTATGACCAGTAGTGCACTACTTTAGACCAGAGCCTGACCAGTAGTGCACTACTTTAGACCAGAGCATATGACCAGTAGTGCACTACTTTAGACCAGAGCCTATGACCAGTAGTGCACTACTTTAGACCAGAGCCTGACCAGTAGTGCACTACTTTAGACCAGAGCCTATGACCAGTAGTGCACTACTTTAGACCAGAGCCTGTCCAGTAGTGCACTACTTTAGACCAGAGCCTGACCAGTAGTGCACTACTTTAGACCAGAGCCCTATGACCAGTAGTGCACTACTTTAGACCAGAGCCTGACCAGTAGTGCACTACTTTAGACCAGAGCCTATGACCAGTAGTGCACTACTTTAGACCAGAGCCTGACCAGTAGTGCACTACTTTAGACCAGAGCCCTATGACCAGTAGTGCACTACTTTAGACCAGAGCCATATGACCAGTAGTGCACTACTTTAGACCAGAGCCTATGACCAGTAGTGCACTACTTTAGACCAGAGCCCTATGACCAGTAGTGCACTACTTTAGACCAGAGCCTGACCAGTAGTGCACTACTTTAGACCAGAGCCCTATGACCAGTAGTGCACTACTTTAGACCAGAGCCTATGACCAGTAGTGCACTACTTTAGACCAGAGCCTATGACCAGTAGTGCACTACTTTAGACCAGAGCCCTATGACCAGTAGTGCACTACTTTAGACCAGAGCCTATGACCAGTAGTGCACTACTTTAGACCAGAGCCCTATGACCAGTAGTGCACTACTTTAGACCAGAGCCCTATGACCAGTAGTGCACTACTTTAGACCAGAGCCCTATGACCAGTAGTGCACTACTTTAGACCAGAACCTGACCAGTAGTGCACTACTTTAGACCAGAGCCTATGACCAGTAGTGCACTACTTTAGACCAGAGCCTGACCAGTAGTGCACTACTTTAGACCAGAGCCTGACCAGTAGTGCACTACTTTAGACCAGAGCATATGACCAGTAGTGCACTACTTTAGACCAGAGCCTATGACCAGTAGTGCACTACTTTAGACCAGAGCCCTATGACCATTAGTGCACTACTTTAGACCAGAGCCCTATGACCAGTAGTGCACTACTTTAGACCAGAGCCCTATGACCAGTAGTGCATTACTTTAGACCAGAGCCCTATGACCAGTAGTGCACTACTTTAGACCAGAGCCCTATGACCAGTAGTGCACTACTTTAGACCAGACCACTACTTTAGACCAGAGGATGCATCTCTCTGCGTGTTAGATGTTACACAACCATAATGCAGCTGTCATCTAGCAGCACATTTTATTTTATTTTAATTTTTTTAAGGCAAGTCAGTTAAGAACAAATTCTTATTTACAATGACGGCCTACCGGGGAACAGTGGGTTAAATGTGGCAGAATAACAGTGGCAGAATAACAGATTTTTACCTTGTCAGCTCGGGGATTCGATCTTGCAACCTTCCGGTTACTACTCCAACACTCTAACCACTAGGCCACCCTGCCGCCCCTCCACTCTAACCACTAGGCCACCCTGCCGCCCCTCCACTCTAACCACTAGGCCACCCTGCCGCCCCTCCACTCTAACCACTAGGCCACCCTGCCGCCTCTCCACTCTAACCACTAGGCCACCCTGCCGCCCCTCCACTCTAACCACTAGGCCACCCTGCCGCCCCTCCACTCTAACCACTAGGCCACCCTGCCGCCCCTCCACTCTAACCACTAGGCCACCCTGCCGCCCCTCCACTCTAACCACTAGGCCACCCTGCCGCCCCTCCACTCTAACCACTAGGCCACCCTGCCGCCCCTCCACTCTAACCACAAGGCCACCCTGCCGCCCCTCCACTCTAACCACTAGGCCACCCTGCCGCCCCTCCACTCTAACCACTAGGCCACCCTGCCGCCCCTCCACTCTAACCACTAGGCCACCCTGCCGCCCCTCCACTCTAACCACAAGGCCACCCTGCCGCCCCTCCACTCTAACCACTAGGCCACCCTGCCACACCCTATTGCATTGCACTGAAACATATTTGTCCAGCTGAATACAGATAACTAACTGAGTATTTTGAGTACATAGAATGAGTAGGATTATATAGCAAACATGTTAATTATTCTTCATTTATTTATTATGTTGATCTTTGTGTATTTTGTATAACTGAATGAGTGTATGTGTACAGTAATTACAGAGAAACAGTTTTAAGCCAACTTGCTTTATAAAACTTGTATCTGTACAGTTTGAATTGCTATGATTCGCTTATTCATGAAACAATTATCGTGCAAAACACACTGACTGTTTTGATATTTATGAGATAAACTAGGACAAACCCACTGCTAAACATGCTAAGATAGTGATAATTAGCATCGCGCAATTAGCATAATTACTGATTCATAGACTGTGTAGAGATGCTAGCTGATTGGGGAGCACAGTGATTGATATGCTGGTGGCCCTGTAGAAGCACTGTAAACAGAGGAGGTCTGTCTCTCTCTTAAATATCTTTCTGTAGATACTGAAATAGATGTTATTATTTTGAAGAAGCCCGAGTTACACATTTATTTCCTGTCATTAGTTGCGTTATCAGAGGAATCAGAAAGCTGTTGCAGTTTCAGGATGTCTGTCATTGGTCTAGGTACAAATCAGTGTCCGGGGGGGGGGGGGGGGGGGGCAACGAGTTACTGTAATATATGTCAGAGTACTGTTCCAATCTGAGTTATAAATCTTACAGTTACTGATCAAAGATAGGTCGTCGTTACTTTGTTATCATTCCCTTCCTGTTACAGTTATTGATCCATAATACATTTGCTAAGATTATTATTCCCTCTGTGTTGGCGCAGCGTGGAACTCCTCCCATTACATTGATCTGGTGGGATGTCAACATGACCAGCATATCAATGGAACATGGAAACAGATCCAGGAGAGAAACACCTCTCCACTGCTACAAACACAACTTATATTCGTTTGAAGCCAAGACAAAACTGGTAGCGAAAGACCCATGAGGCCTGAACGCTGTAGACCTACCTCATTCTGACCACTGCTGTAGACCTACCTCATTCTGACCACTGCTGTAGACCTACCTCATTCTGACCACTGCTGTAGATGACTGTAGACCTACCTCATTCAGACATCTGCTGCTGTAGACCTACCTCATTCTGACCGCTGCTGTAGACCTACCTCATTCTGACCGCTGCTGCTGTAGACCTACCTCATTCTGACCGCTGCTGCTGTAGATGACTGTAGACCTACCTCATTCTGACCGCTGCTGCTGTAGATGACTGTAGACCTACCTCATCCTGAACACTGCTGCTGTAGATGACTGTAGACCTACCTCATCCTGACCACTGCTGCTGTAGATGACTGTAGACCTACCTCATCCTGACCACTGCTGTAGATGACTGTAGACCTACCTCATCCTGACCACTGCTGCTGTAGATGAGTGTAGACCTACCTCATTCTGACCACTGCTGCTGTAGATGACTGTAGACCTACCTCATTCTGACCACTGCTGCTGTAGATGACTGTAGACCTACCTCATTCTGACCACTGCTGTAGATGACTGTAGACCTACCTCATCCTGACCACTGCTGTAGATGACTGTAGACCTACCTCATCTTGACCACTGCTGCTGTAGATGACTGTAGACCTACCTCATCCTGACCGCTGCTGCTGTAGATGACTGTAGACCTACCTCATTCTGACAACTGCTGTAGATGACTGTAGACCTACCTCATCCTGACCACTGCTGTAGATGACTGTAGACCTACCTCATTCCGACCACTGCTGTAGATGACTGTAGACCTACCTCATTCAGACCACTGCTGCTGTAGATGACTGTAGACCTACCTCATTCAGACCACTGCTGCTGTAGATGACTGTAGACCTACCTCATTCTGACCACTGATGTAGATGACTGTAGACCTACCTCATTCTGACCAGTGCTGTAGATGACTGTAGACCTACCTCATTCTGACCACTGCTGCTGTAGATGACTGTAGACCTACCTCATTCTGACCACTGCTGCTGTAGATGACTGTAAGACCTACCTCATTCTGACCACTGCTGCTGTAGATGACTGTAGACCTACCTCATTCTGACCACTGCTGCTGTAGATGACTGTAGACCTACCTCATTCTGACCGCTGCTGCTGTAGATGACTGTAGACCTACCTCATCCTGAACACTGCTGCTGTAGATGACTGTAGACCTACCTCATCCTGACCACTGCTGCTGTAGATGACTGTAGACCTACCTCATTCTGACCACTGCTGTAGATGACTGTAGACCTACCTCATTCTGACCACTGCTGTAGATGACTGTAGACCTACCTCATTCTGACCACTGCTGTAGATGACTGTAGACCTACCTCATTCTGACCACTGCTGTAGATGACTGTAGACCTACCTCATTCTGACCACTGATGTAGATGACTGTAGACCTACCTCATCCTGACCACTGCTGCTGTAGATGACTGTAGACCTACCTCATTCTGACCACTGCTGCTGTAGATGACTGTAGACCTACCTCATTCTGACCAGTGCTGTAGATGACTGTAGACCTACCTCATTCTGACCACTGCTGCTGTAGATGACTGTAGACCTACCTCATTCTGACCACTGCTGCTGTAGATGACTGTAAGACCTACCTCATTCTGACCACTGCTGCTGTAGATGACTGTAGACCTACCTCATTCTGACCACTGCTGCTGTAGATGACTGTAGACCTACCTCATTCTGACCGCTGCTGCTGTAGATGACTGTAGACCTACCTCATCCTGAACACTGCTGCTGTAGATGACTGTAGACCTACCTCATTCTGACCACTGCTGTAGATGACTGTAGACCTACCTCATTCTGACCACTGCTGTAGATGACTGTAGACCTACCTCATTCTGACCACTGATGTAGATGACTGTAGACCTACCTCATTCTGACCAGTGCTGTAGATGACTGTAGACCTACCTCATTCTGACCAGTGCTGCTGTAGATGACTGTAGACCTACCTCATTCTGACCACTGCTGCTGTAGATGACTGTAGACCTACCTCATTCTGACCAGTGCTGTAGATGACTGTAGACCTACCTCATTCTGACCAGTGCTGCTGTAGATGACTGTAGACCTACCTCATTCTGACCAGTGCTGTAGATGACTGTAGACCTACCTCATTCTGACCACTGCTGTAGATGACTGTAGACCTACCTCATTCTGACCAGTGCTGTAGATGACTGTAGACCTACCTCATTCTGACCACTGCTGTAGATGAGAGAAAAGGCTGCCCTCATCCATGGTAGAATCGTCTTCTTTTCAAACAGATACTTAACATAGTTAGTATTGTTAACATTGAGTGAGGACGTGCAACGTTTCGCAGGTTGTAATGCAAAGTAATATAACCAGTAGTGTAATTAATGACTTTCCCAGGGAGTAATTAGTGAAGTAATTAGTTGCTGTTGAAAGAAGTAATGAGTAATAGGTAATTGCAATGTGGATGTGATGTCTACCAAAACCATTGTTCACAGGGTAATGGTCCTCTAAAATAGACCTAGTTTCCTTCAGCAGCTCCAGTGGCCTGTCAAATATGCCTGTCATTCAGGAGCCCTACCTAGTTTGGTTTTACTGCCCTTCTGTTAGGGTGTGAAATACGGGTCTCACCATCTGTAGTGGCTGCTGATGTGTCTCAAATGGTACCTTACCCAGCTAGCACACATGGTTCCTTGGTAGTTGTGGGAACGTATGTTTTTAGTTTCTCATTGGTTCTGGGAACAAAGCCACAAGTTTCCTGACCGGTAAATCTAAATGTTTTTTTTTTTAAACGTTCTGAGAAAGGAAGTGAACATTTTGCCTGTTCTCGGAACGTTTATTTTTTTAGGTTGAAGGGAGGTTCTGAGAATGTCAAACCAGTGGAGAATGTTCCTAGCGCATTACCAACATTGTAAAATTAAAGTAACCAATGATCTGTTAAAGTAATGAAACAGCAAGAAAATATCGTATTTTTGTCAAGTTCCTTAAACGTGCTGAGAATGTTCCAAAGTCAAGCAACTATCCTGCACCATTTCCAGAACGTTTTGGGAAGGTTGTATGCAAAATAACCATAGGACAAGAACCTTCTTACCAAGCTCTAGGAAACATATGGTTCTCAGAATGTTATGTGCTAGTTGGGTGGTTCTCAGAACATTGGTGCTAGCTGGGTGGTTCTCAGAACGTTTTGTGCTTGCTGGGTTGTCCTCAGAACATTATGTGCTAGCTGGGTATTCCCTATATATAGTGCCCTACTTTTGACCAGAGCTAATAGGAAAAGGGTGGCATTTGGGACGTAGCCATGGTGATTGATTCCTTTTGGCTCCTTTTAGCTCCTCCTGCTTCCTGTATAAACCCTGCGCCCCCTCATTAACTAAAGCACTGAGACAGACAGACTCTCACATAATACCATCCATCACTGGAATATAGTCTGCATTTCAAATGGCACCCTACTCCCATTGGGCTCTGGTTAAAAGTAGTGCACAGTATAGGGAATAGGGTGCCAATTGAGATGTAACCATAGTCTGCTACTGAACTGAACGGAGCTCCATATTTATGTGCAGACAACTCTCCTCTGGTAGAGGTGATAAACTGAATAATGGCATAAGCCATCCAGTCCGCCTGCTCCATAAATAATATATGAAATATTTAAGAGATATAAAAATGAGGGCAGTAGTCGTTGTTCTGCCATCAATCAGGAAGTCAGTTAAAATATCCAACTTCCTGGTTGGCTAGGCCTACATCCTTTATGAAGAGGAAGGGATGATGGTGTCACAAATCCCATAGGGCTGTGGGGCAGGACTGATACACTACTTGACCAACAGTATGTGGACAATTGTTCATCCAACATCTCATTCCAAAATCATGGGTGTTATTATGGAATTGGTTCCCCCTTTGCTGTGGGGACGGGCTTCCATTCAGCCACGAACATTAGTGAGATCGGGCACTGATGTTGGGCGATTAAGCCTGGCTCGCAGTCGTTGTTCCAATTCATCCCAAAGGTGTTCGATGGGGTTGAGGTCAGGGTTCTGTGCAGGCCAATCAAGATCTTCCACACTGATCTCGACAAACCATTTCTGTATGGAGCTCGCTTTTTGCACGGGGGCATTGTCATGTTGAAACAGGAAAGGGCCCCAAACTGTTGCCACCAAGTTGGAAGCACAGAATCGCCTAGAATGTCATTGTATGCTGTAGCATTTAGATTTCCCTTCACTGGAACTAAGGGGCCCGAACCATGAAAAACATCCCCAGACCATTATTCCTCCTCCACCAAACATTACAGTTGGCACTATGCATTGGGGCAGGTAGCATTCTCCTGGCATCCGCCAAACACAGATTCGTCCGTCGAACTGCCAGATGGTGAAACGTGATTCATCACTCCAGAGAACACGTTTCCACTGCTCCAGAGTCCAATGGCGGAGAGCTTAACACCACTCCATCCGACGCATGGCATTGCGCATGGTGATCGCATTGTGTGCGGCTGCTCGGCCATGGAAACCCATTTCATGAAGCTCCCGACAAACAGAACCCGGTAGTCAGTGTTGCAACAGAGAACATACGATTTTTACACGCTACATGTTTCAGTGCTCGGCAGTCGCAAATAATCACTATGGTGTTACATATGATAGATATAATCACTACGGTGTTACATATGACAGATATAACCACTATGGTGTTACATATGACAGATATAATCACTATGGTGACAGATATAACCACTGTGGTGTTACATATGACAGATATAATCACTGTGGTGTTACATATGACAGATATAACCACTGTGGTGATACATATGACAGATATAATCACTATGGTGTTACATATGACAGATATAACCACTATGGTGTTACATATGACAGATATAATCACTATGGTGTTACATATGACAGATATAATCACTATGGTGTTACATATGACAGATATAATCACTATGGTGTTACATATGACAGATATAACCACTATGGTGTTGCATATGACAGATATAATCACTATGGTGTTACATATGACAGATATAATCACTGTGGTGTTACATATGACAGATATAATAACTATGGTGTTACATATGACAGATATAATCACTATGGTGTTACATATGACAGATATAATCACTATGGTGATACATATGACAGATATAATCACTATGGTGTTACATTTGGTGGTCCAAGGTGGCTTAGCAGTTCAGACGTCTTTTTCTGTTCCGTATTGTTCGTGTCCTGTATATATATATATTTACACCTTTCTTCGCATATCTTTTATCTATTTTATTATCCAAGAACTCAACTACAAAAGCTTTCCTGCAAAAGCTTTCCTGCAACCCGCTTCACCAATTACAAAAAGTATTATTTACCTCAATCTGAAAATCCATCGTGGAAGCTAGCCAGGGGCTAATTCAGAAGCTAGCCTGAAAGCTAACCAGAAGCTACTCCGATAGCTAGCCAGAAGCTAATCTGTAGCTGCCCCGAAATTAGCCGGTTTGCTGGCTAGCGTTGGTGTTTCAGCTGCCCACGTTTAGTGGTCATCAGCTATTCCTTTAGCTCGATAATCTACCGGCACTTTTGTGCAACGCGACTCGGACCGGAGCATTCCGGGACTCTTTTTCTCTCAGTTTCCCCGGATTCCAGCCGCAGGCTCTGGACACTTGCACCTTGATTTCGCAGCTAGCTAGCTGCAAACCGTGTGACTATTGGCTTACGTCGACCCCGGAGCAAACTCAAATCATTCTGGAGCTAGCCAGCTGAGGAGTTCCATCACCATCCGGACCCGTTTCTTTTGTTGCTGCTGCAGATACGGAACCCCACCGGGCCTTCACGACTGACTGCCGCGACTGACTGCCGACGTTATCTGCCCGAGGGATTTATCCAACTGGCACCTCCGTCCCGACGTTACCTGAACGCTCATCTGAGGCCCGCTAATCGTTAGCTGTCTTATCGGCTGCTATTTGAACAAGTATATCGGACAACTATTATTATTATTATTATTTATTTATTTTATTTTTTCCTTGGGTCACTATATCTATTTTGCCAATTTGGATTGATCCCCTCTACCACACGGAACCCCACTACACGGAACCCCACTAACCTACCGACGGAAACGCACGAGGTATCTACAAACAGACCTCCATCCTATGCTGCTACCGATAGCCATATACCCGGCCAGCTGTCTGGATCGCCACGACCCCAACCAACCTCTACTCACTGGACCCTTATTGATCACTCGATTAGCATGCCTCTCCTTAATGTAAATATGCCTTGTCCATTGCTGTTCTGGTTAGTGTTTATTGGCTTATTTCACTGTAGAGATTCTAGCCCTGCTCTCTATACCATATCCAACCTCTCAGTTCCACCACCCACATATGCGATGACATCACCTGGTTTCAATGATGTTTCTAGAGACAATATCTCTCTCATCATCACTCAATACCTAGGTTTACCTCCACTGTATTCACATCCTACCATACCTTTGTCTGTACATTATTCCTTTAAACTATTTTATCGCCCCCAGAAACCTCCTTTTACTCTCTGCTCTAGTAGCTCTAGGCGACCAATTCTCATAGCTTTTAGCCGTACCCTTATCCTACTCCTCCTCTGTTCCTCTGGTGATGTAGAGGTGAATCCAGGCCCTGCAGTACCTGGCTCCACTCCTATTCCCCAGGCGCTCTCTTTTGATGACTTCTGTAACCGTAATAGCCTTGGCTTCATGCATGTTAACATTAGAAGCCTCCTCCCTAAGTTTGTTTTGTTCACTGCTTTAGCACACTCTGCCAACCCGGATGTTTTAGCCGTGTCTGAATCCTGGCTTAGAAAGACCACCAAAAATTCAGACATTTTCATCCCCAATTACAAGATTTTCAGACAAGATAGAACGGCCAAAGGGGGCGGTGTTGCAATCTACTGCAAAGACTGCCTGCAGAGTTCTGTTATACTATCCAGGTCTGTTCCCAAACAATTTGAACTTCTACTTTTAAAAATCCACCTCTCTAAAAACAAGTCTCTCACCGTTGCCGCCTGCTATAGACCACCCTCTGCCCCCAGCTGTGCTCTGGACACTATATGTGAACTGATTGCCCCCCATCTATCTTCAGAGCTCGTGCTGCTAGGCGACCTAAATTTGAACATGCTCAACACCCCAGCCACCCTACAATCTAAGCTTGATGCCCTCAATCTCACACAAATTATAAATGAACCTACCAGGTACCACCCCAATTCCGTAAACACGGGTACCCTCATAGATATCATCCTAACAAACTTGCCCTCCAAATACACCTCTGCTGTTTTCAACCAAGATCTCAGCGATCACTGCCTCATTGCCTGCATCCGTAATGGGTCAGCGGTCAAACGACCTCCACTCATCACTGTCAAACGCTCCCTGAAACACTTCAGCGAGCAGGCCTTTCTAATCGACCTGGCCGGGGTATCCTGGAAGGATATTGATCTCATCCCGTCAGTAGAGGATGCCTGGTCATTTTTTAAAAATGCCTTCCTCACCATCTTGAATAAGCATGCCCCATTCAAGAAATTTAGAACCAGGAACAGATATAGCCCTTGGTTCTCTCCTGACCTGACTGCCCTTAACCAACAGAAAAACATCCTATGGCGTTCTGCATTAGCATCGAACAGCCCCCGTGATATGCAACTTTTCAGGGAAGCCAGAAACCAATATACACAGGCAGTTAGAACAGCCAAGGCTAGCTTTTTCAAGCAGAAATTTGCTTCCTGCAACACAAATTCAAAAAAGTTCTGGGACACCGTAAAGTCCATGGAGAATAAGAACACCTCCTCCCAGCTTCCAACCGCTCTGAAGATAGGAAACACTGTCACCACCGACAAATCCACTATAATTGAGAATTTCAATAAGCATTTTTCTACGGCTGGCCATGCTTTCCACCTGGCTACCCCTACCCCGGACAACAGCACTGCCCTCCCCTCTGCTACTCGCCCAAGCCTTCCCCATTTCTCTTTCTCCCAAATACAGTCAGCTGATGTTCTAAATGAGCTGCAAAATCTGGACCCTTACAAATCAGCCGGGCTAGATAATCTGGACCCTTTCTTTCTAAAACTATCTGCTGAAATTGTTGCCACCCCTATTACTAGCCTCTTCAACCTCTCTTTCGTGTCGTCTGAGATCCCCAAAGATTGGAAAGCAGCTGCGGTTATCCCCCTCTTCAAAGGGGGGGACACCCTTGACCCTAACTGCTACAGACCTATATCTATCCTACCCTGCCTTTCTAAGGTCTTCGAAAGCCAAGTCAACAAACAGATTACCGACCATTTCGAATCCCACCACACCTTCTCCGCAATGCAATCTGGTTTCAGAGCTGGTCATGGGTGCACCTCAGCCACGCTCAAGGTCATAAACGATATCGTAACCGCCATCGATAGGAAACAATACTGTGCAGCCGTATTCATTGACCTGGCCAAGGCCTTTGACTCTGTCAATCACCACATCCTCATTGGCAGACTCGACAGCCTTGGTTTCTCTAATGATTGCCTCGCCTGGTTCACCAACTACTTCTCTGATCGAGTTCAGTGTGTCAAATCGGAGGGTCTGTTGTCCGGGCCTCTGGCAGTCTCTATGGGGGTGCCACAGGGTTCAATTCTTGGACCGACTCTCTTTCTCTGTTTACATCAATGATGTCGCTCTTGCTGCTGGTGATTCTCTGATCCACCTCTACGCAGACGACACTATTCTGTATACTTCTGGCCCTTCTTTTGACACTGTGTTAACAACCCTCCAGGCGAGCTTCAATGCCATACAACTCTCCTTCCGTGGCCTCCAACTGCTCTTAAATACAAGTAAAACCAAATGCATGCTCTTCAACCGATCGCTGCCTGCTCCTGCCCGCCTGTCCAACATCACTACTTTGGACGGCTCTGACTTAGAATATGTGGACAACTACAAATACCTAGGTGTCTGGTTAGACTGTAAACTCTCCTTCCAGACTCACATCAAACATCTCCAATCCAAAGTCAAATCTAGAATTGGCTTCCTATTCCGCAACAAAGCATCCTTTACTCATGCTGCCAAACATACCCTTGTAAAACTGACCATCCTACCAATCCTCGACTTCGGTGATGTCATTTACAAAATAGCCTCCAAAACCCTACTCAATAAATTGGATGCAGTCTATCACAGTGCCATCCGTTTTGTCACCAAAGCCCCATATACTACCCACCACTGCGACCTGTACACTCTCGTTGGCTGGCCCTCGCTTCATACTCGTCGCCAAACCCACTGGTTCCAGGTCATCTACAAGACCCTGCTAGGTAAAGTCCCCCCTTATCTCAGCTCGCTGGTCACCATAGCAGCACCTACCTGTAGCACGCGCTCCAGCAGGTATATCTCTCTAGTCACCCCCAAAACCAATTCTTCCTTTGGACGCCTCTCCTTCCAGTTCTCTGCTGCCAATGACTGGAACGAACTACAAAAATCTCTGAAACTGGAAACACCTATCTCCCTCACTAGCTTTAAGCACCAGCTGTCAGAGCAGCTCATAGATTACTGCACCTGTACATAACCCATCTACAATTTAGCCCAAACAACTACCTCTTTACCTACTGTATTTATTTATTAATTTATTTTGCTCCTTTGCACCCCATTATTTCTGTCTCTACTTTGCACTTTCTTCCACTGCAAACCAACCATTCCAGTGTTTTTTTTTGTTTTTATTTTACTTGCTGTGTTGTACTCACTTCGCCTCCATGGCCTTTTATATTTTTATTTATTTATACATATATTTGTTTGCCTTCACCTCCCTTATCTCACCTCACTTGCTCACATTGTATATAGACTTATTTTTTTTTTCACTGTATTATTGACTATATGTTTGTTTTACTCCATGTGTAACTATGTGTTGTTGTATGTGTCGAACTGCTTTGCTTTATCTTGGCCAGGTCGCAATTGTAAATGAGAACGTGTTCTCAATTTGCCTACCTGGTTAAATAAAGGTTAAATAAATAAATAAAATAAAATAAATAAATAAATATGACAGATATAATCACTATGGTGTTACATATGACAGATATAATCACTATGGTGTTACATATGACAGATATAATCACTATGGTGTTACATATGACAGATATAATCACTATGGTGTTACATATGACAGATATAATCACTATGGTGTTACATATGACAGATATAATCACTATGGTGATACATATGACAGATATAATCACTATGGTGATAGATATAACCACTATGGTGTTACATATGACAGATATAAGCACTATGGTGATAGATATAACCACTATGGTGTTACATATGACAGATATAATCACTGTGGTGTTACATATGACAGATATAACCACTATGGTGTTACATATGACAGATATAATCACTGTGGTGTTACATATGACAGATATAATCACTATGGTGTTACATATGACAGATATAATCACTATGGTGTTACATATGACAGATATAACCACTATGGTGTTACATATGACAGATATAATCACTGTGGTGTTACATATGACAGATATAATCACTATGGTGTTACATATGACAGATATAATCACTATGGTGTTACATATGACAGATATAATCACTATGGTGATAGATATAATCACTATGGTGTTACATATGATAGATATAATCACTGTGAGAAGAGGAGTGGAGGTACAGGGAGGGAGGAGGAAGAGGAGGAGTGGAGGTGGAGGTAAAGGGAGGAGGAGGAGGAGGAGGAGTGGAGGTGGAGGTAGAGGGAGGAGGAGGAGGAGGAGGTAGAGGGAGGAGGAAGAGGAGGAGTGGAGGTGGAGGTAGAGGGAGGAGGAGGAGGAGGAGGTAGAGTTACTGAGGAGGAGTGGAGGAGGAGAAGTGAGGTGGTTGCAGGACAGGTTTGTTCAGCCCTGAGGGGCCGTGGATGCTCCCAGGCTGAGATAGATATGGTATGTTCCTCCCCAGCTAACAAAAAACGTTCCCACAACTTTAGAGAACGTTCCCTTAAGAGTTTCGTTAGGTAACTAACTAACGTTTTTTATAGGAATGTTCCCGTGATGTGCAATAAATGTTCCCAATAGACCATTCCCTTAATGTCTAATAGAACTTACCCAGAAAGTGGTTTCCATGTTCTCAGTATTAAAGATATGAATGTTCTAGACATGTTAAATTATGACGTTGCAAGGACATTCAAGTGTCCAGTTTTCTGTTGGTTCGGAAAATATTCCATCAACGTCCCCGCAAACATACTCAAGAGCATGGTTACGATGTTCTCCGAATATATTCGATTTAATGTTTCATGGGAACGTTGTGGGAACATTTCTGTGTATCAGTTTTCAGGACGTTGGCTGATGGTCCCAAAGAAACGCCCCCCCCCCCCCCCCCGGAATAAGTATAATGACACATCACGTCTTGTTACTGTTGCCGAGCCAATCGAGGCCCTGATTGGTGAACCACTGATCCATTCAGAGCTCTTCGTCTGTTGTCTAGGGATACCCATACTGTTTTCAACATACACATTTGACATACATGATGTCATTGTGCATGTTCATTTATACAGTCATTATTATTCAACACGTCCTCACCTGGGATTTGAACCCACAACCTGTTGGTTCACGGTACTCCGATCTCCCCTCTACTCCTCCATGTCTGCGTCAGCTATCAGTTCATCTGACTAGTCTCATCGTTCATTTGATTTTACTTCTTTCAGAAACGTAAGAGCTCTTTCTGTATAGTTGTCTACAGTTGGTGGGGCATGTTAACCTGTTTTAATGATACTCCTGAATCACTATGTTCAATCATGTAGTTTTACAAAGCTTAAATTGACTTCAACGTGTTTTCTCCCCGTTGCTTACATCTACATGAGTGCCTTGGGAATAGGGGCTTCTTCTAGACTGGGCCGAATTATACTGGCCCAAAAAGCATTTAGAGATATCCCTTATTGGGACAGTGGTTGGGGCACCACAGGGCTCTACACCAGAGAGAGACAGTAGGGGCACCACAGGGCTCTACACCACAGAGAGACAGTAGGGGCACCACTGGGCTCTACACCACAGAGAGACAGTAGGGACACCACTGAGCTCTACACCACAGAGAGACAATAGGGGCACCACAGGGCTCTACACCACAGAGAGACAGTAGGGACCCCACTGGGCTCTACACCACAGAGAGACAATAGGAGCACCACTGGGCTCTACACCACAGAGAGACAGTAGGGGCACCACAGGGCTCTACACCACAGAGAGACAGTAGGGACACCACAGAGAGACAGTAGGGGCACCACAGGGCTCTACACCACAGAGAGACAGTAGGGACACCACAGAGAGACAGTAGGGGCACCACTGGGCTCTACACCACAGAGAGACAGTAGGGACACCACAGAGAGACAGTAGGGGCACCACAGGGCTCTACACCACAGAGAGACAGTAGGGGCACCACTGGGCTCTACACCACAGAGAGACAGTAGGGGCACCACTGGGCTCTACACCACAGAGAGACAGTAGGGGCACCACTGGGCTCTACACCACAGAGAGACAGTAGGGACCCCACTGGGCTCTACACCACAGAGAGACAGTAGGGGCACCACAGGGCTCTACACCACAGAGAGACAGTAGGGACACCACTGGGCTCTACACCACAGAGAGACAGTAGGGGCACCACTGGGCTCTACACCACAGAGAGACAGTAGGGACCCCACTGGGCTCTACACCACAGGGAGACAGTAGGGGCACCACTGGGCTCTACACCACAGAGAGACAGTAGGGACCCCACTGGGCTCTACACCACAGAGAGACAGTAGGGACACCACTGGGCTCTACACCACAGGGAGACAGTAGGGGCACCACTGGGCTCTACACCACAGAGAGACAGTAGGGACACCACTGGGCTCCACACCACAGAGAGACAGTAGGGACACCACAGAGAGACAGTAGGGACACCACAGGGCTCTACACCACAGAGAGACAGTAGGGACCCCACTGGGCTCTACACCACAGAGAGACAGTAGGGACACCACTGGGCTCTACACCACAGAGAGACAGTAGGGGCACCACTGGGCTCTACACCACAGAGAGACAGTAAGGGCAACACTGGGCTCTACACCACAGAGAGACAGTAGGGACACCACTGGGCTCTACACCACAGAGAGACAGTAGGGGCACCACTGGGCTCTACACCACAGAGAGACAGTAGGGACACCACTGGGCTCTACACCACAGAGAGACAGTAGGGACACCACTGGGCTCCACACCACAGAGAGACAGTAGGGACACCACAGAGAGACAGTAGGGACACCACAGGGCTCTACACCACAGAGAGACAGTAGGGACCCCACTGGTCTCTACACCACAGAGAGACAGTAGGGACACCACTGGGCTCTACACCACAGAGAGACAGTATGGACACCACAGAGAGACAGTAGGGACCCCACTGGTCTCTACACCACAGAGAGACAGTAGGGACCCCACTGGGCTCTACACCACAGAGAGACAGTAGGGACCCCACTGGTCTCTACACCACAGAGAGACAGTAGGGACACCACAGAGAGACAGTAGGGACCCCACTGGGCTCTACACCACAGAGAGATAGTAGGGACACCACTGGGCTCTACACCACAGAGAGACAGTAGGGGCACCACTGGGCTCTACACCACAGAGAGACAGTAGGGACACCACAGAGAGACAGTAGGGACACAACAGAGAGACAGTAGGGACACAACAGAGAGACAGTAGGGACACCACTGGGCTCTACACCACAGAGAGACAGTAGGGACACCACTGGGCTCTACACCACAGAGAGACAGTAGGGGCACCACAGGGCTCTACACCACAGAGAGACAATAGGAGCACCACTGGGCTCTACACCACAGAGAGACAGTAGGGACCCCACTGGGCTCTACACCACAGAGAGACAGTAGGGACACCACTGGGCTCTACACCACAGAGAGACAGTAGGGGCACCACAGAGAGACAGTAGGGACACCACTGGGCTCTACACCACAGAGAGACAGTAGGGACACCACTGGGCTCTACACCACAGAGAGACAGTAGGGACACCACTGGGCTCTACACCACAGAGAGACAGTAGGGGCACCACAGGGCTCTACACCACAGAGAGACAATAGGAGCACCACTGGGCTCTACACCACAGAGAGACAGTAGACCAAAAATAATAAAACCTCCTAGGAAAACTTTCAAGGAACCAGAATAAAATGTTCTCAGAACCTCCCTGGTACCAGAATAAAATGTTCTCAGAACCTCCCTGGTACCAGAATAAAATGTTCTCAGGATCTCCCTGGAACCAGAGTAAAATGTTCTCAGAACCTCCCTGGTACCAGAGTTAAACGTTCTCAGAACATCCCTCGAACCAGAGTAAAACGTTCTCAGAACCTCCCTGGAACCAGATTAAAATGTTCTCAGAACCTCCCTGGTACCAGAGTTAAACGTTCTTAGAACATCCCTAGAACCAGAGTAAAATGTTCTCAGAACCTCCCTGGAACCAGATTAAAATGTTCTCAGAACCTCCCTGGAACCAGAGTAAAATGTTCTCAGAACCTCCCTGGAACCAGATTAAAATGTTCTCAGAACCTCCCTGGTACCAGAGTAAAATGTTCTCAGAACCTCCCTGGAACCAGAGTACAATGTTCTCAGAACCTCCCTGGAACCAGAGTAAAATGTTCTCAGAACCTCCCTGGAACCAGAGTAAAATGTTCTCAGAACCTCCCTGGTACCAGAGTAAAATGTTCTCAGAACCTCCCTGGAACCAGAGTAAAATGTTCTCAGAACCTCCCTGGAACCAGAGTAAAATGTTCTCAGAACCTCCCTGGAACCAGAGTACAATGTTCTCAGAACCTCCCTGGAACCAGAGTAAAATGTTCTCAGAACCTCCCTGGAACCAGAGTAAAATGTTCTCAGAACCTCCCTGGTACCAGAGTAAAATGTTCTCAGAACCTCCCTGGAACCAGAGTAAAATGTTCTCAGAACCTCCCTGGAACCAGAGTAAAATGTTCTCAGAACCTCCCTGGAACCAGAGTAAAACGTACTCAGAACCTCCTTGGAACCAGAGTAAAACGTACTCAGAACCTCCCTGGAACCAGAGTAAAATGTTCTCAGATCCTCCCTGCAACCTAAAAATAAAAGCTTCCCAGAACAGGCAAAACTTTCACTTCTGTTCTCAGAACGTTTACATTTTGTTCTTCAGTTTTACCGATCAGGAAATGTATAGCTTCGTTCCCACAATCAATGCGAAATAAAAAATGTACATTCCCAAAACTTCCAATGAACCAAATGTGCTAGCTAGGTTTCTACCAGGCCCTATGAGCCCTATTCATTCAAATCCATTTCACTGTAAAATCAAGACAGTCTTATGTCTTTGGGGAAATTAGCATTTAAATGACTTGTGGACGAGAGCTTTCCTTGTCATGCCAGCCTCGTCAACTAGAGCAGAACCAGGCTTTTCCCTCTCTGATTACATATGAGCCACCACCAAAGCCCCAGACTGTGTGTGTTAACCAGCAGGTGGTTTACCTGTGTATGTGTCTGTGTGTCTTTGCAACGCACTGTTGAGGATGTGTAATTTCCTCAAGTACTTTCAACGACCCTGGACCATAGCTGACCTTCGGGTAGCGTGTTGAGTGGGTACTGGAGTACTGAATGGGGAATTTGGATAGCGAGGCAGCCTACTGGGAACACGGTGGTTGAATCAACGTTGTTTCCATGTAATTTCAACGAAACTATTGACACCTGTGCCCAGTGGGAGGTGGCCTAGCGAGTAACCTAGCGGGTGGCCTAGCGAGTAACCTAGCAGATGGCCTAGCGGGTACCCTAGCGGATGGCCTAGCGAGTAGCCTAGCGAGTAGCCTAGCGAGTAGCCTAGCGAGTAGCCTAGCGGTTAAGAGTGTTCGAATCCTTTCAAATCTGTCGATGTGCCCTTGAACTAATTGTTCTTGTAAGTTGCTCTGGACAAGAGTGTCTGCTAAATGACTCAAATGTAACACGAAAAGCCTGAGAAGAGAACGAGTTAGACTTTGGTTGTAAATTGCACCATTTCAGAGGGTTATATTGAGGCACATTCTAGCTCTGCACTGGGTCTGATAACATTTCTCATTTCCTATCTGGCCTTTAGAACATCTAAAGGAAATATTACAGACATCATCCTATATTGCCAACACATGAAAAAGCTTTATTGTGGAAAATGCTAAGATTTTTTTTTTGTATGTAATGAATAAGTCCTCAGGCTAAAGAGTCTTCATCAGGGGGTTTGTTAATCGTCTAGTTTCTTCTGTTAGACAGTGCATCTCACCTAAAGTGTAGTCATTATTTATTTACTGTTTTAGCACAAACAGCTGGACTGTCACTCTCTCTGTTCCAAAACACATCTAACACCACATCTCTCTCTCCCTCTCCCTCTCTCTCTTTTCCTCTCCCTCTATCTCTCTTCCTCTCCCTATCTCTCTTCCTCTCCCTATCTCTCTTCCTCTCCCTATCTCTCCCTATCTCTCTTCCTCTCCCTATCTCTCCCTATCTCTCTTCCTCTCCCTCTCCCTATCTCTCTTCCTTTCCCTATCTCTTTTCCTCTCCCTATCTCTCTTCCTCTCCCTATCTCTCCCTATCTCTCTTCCTCTCCCTCTCCCTATCTCTCTTCCTCTCCCTCTCCCTATCTCTCTTCCTCTCCCTATCTCTCTTCCTCTCCCTATCTCTCCCTATCTCTCTTCCTCTCTCTCTCCCTATCTCTCTTCCTCTCCCTATCTCTCCCTATCTCTCTTCCTCTCCCTATCTCTCCCTATCTCTCTTCCTCTCTCTCTCCCTATCTCTCTTCCTCTCCCTATCTCTGTTCCTCTCCCTATCTCTGTTCCTCTCCCTATCTCTGTTCCTCTCTCTCTTTCGATCTTTGTTTTTTCTTGTAGTTGGGAAGACGTCTCTGATCACGAGGTTCATGTATGACAGCTTTGACAACACATATCAGGTAGGTATCAGAGGCATCACACTACCACACTGCCGCCAGGCAGTCACTGACACGCCTCATGTTGTATCGGTCACTCACTCCACCAATCACAGCAGTGAATAGACAGAACTGACCCATCCCCCTACCACACCCCCAGATTCAAACACAGCTGTGCAGTACATTGCTCCACTAAGCAGCTGATGCTATGGTTGCTCTGTAAGAATGAGCTGATTGTTTTCTCAGTTTGGTGTCAAGGGAGCAGCTTCTCGGTTATCAGAGGTAAACAACATGAGGTAGTATACTGTGAGGTAATATACTGTTAGGTAGTATATTGTGAGGTACTATACTGTGAGATAGTATATTGTGAGGTAGTATATCGTGAGGTTAGTATAGTGTGAGGTAGTATACTGTGAGGTAGTATATTGTGAGGTAGTATACTGTGAGGTAGTATAGTGTGAGGTAGTATATTGTGAGGTAGTATATTGTGAGGTAGTATACTGTGAGGTAGTATACTGTGAGGTAGTATACTGTGAGGTAGTATATTGGATGAGGTGGATGTTAGTGTTTGTCCCTACTGTGAGGTAGTATATCGTGAGGTAGTGGATTGTGAGGTAGTATATTGTAAGGTAATATACTGTGAGGTAGTATACTGTGAGATAGTATATTGTGAGGTAGTGGATTGTGAGGTAGTATATTGTGATGTAGTGGATTGTGAGGTAGTATATTGTAAGGTAATATACTGTGAGGTAGTATACTGTGAGATAGTATACTGTGAGATAGTATATCGTGAGGTAGTATATCGTGAGGTAGTATATTGTGATGTAGTGGATTGTGAGGTAGTATATTGTGTATTGTGAGGTAATAAACTGTGAGGTGGATGTTAGTGTTTGTCCCTACTGTGTGCATAGTAGACATAGGTTTTTACTGTATACATTACCCCACTCAGCGTTTTAATTTGACCAATGGGGGGGTGGAGGGGAAAGTCTGTTAATGCTACTGCAACGATATGACTGATATGAAGTGTGTGTGTGTGTGTGTGTGTGTGTGTGTGTGTGTGTGTGTGTGTGTGTGTGTGTGTGTGTGTGTGTGTGTGTGCGTGCGTGCGTGCGTGCGTGCGTGCGTGCGTGCGTGCGTGCGTGCGTGCGTGCGTGCGTGCGTGCGTGCGTGAGAGAGCAGTATGAGAGCCTCTGTGTGGACTGGCTCAGCCACTGAGGGTTTTAATGACATGGTGTTCAAAGAGACAGCTCTGAAACATCAACAGTGACAGACCTCAGACGATTCACACTCTTTCCCTCATTACCGCATCTCCTGAAGGAGGGCGGCAGGTGGCCTTAGAGGTTAACCGTTTTGGGGGCTGAAAGGTAACTGAAAGTTCGCTGGTTCAAATCCCCGAGTTGAAACGTCTGTCAATGTTCCCTTGAGTAAAGTACTTCACTCTAATTGCTCCTGTAATTCACTCTGGATGAGAGTGTCTGCTAGAAAGTAACAAAAATGTCAAATTTAAAAGAGATCTTAAAATCAACCAGCCAGTCTCCATTCCTAGATGTTCAGTTTAACTACAGTGCTAACGCTGTAATGAGATTTGGTTGGTCTATTATGAGAACATGCTTTGTGGTAGCTCTCACAATGGACACTGTAATCCCCTTCTATCCCTGGATTCAATGGCTGCCATTTTACTGGCTCCTAAACCAACCGTGCTATTTTGTTTTCTTTTTTCGCATTGTTTGTTACTTATTTTGTACCTAATGTATCTTATGACCGAAAAGAGCTTCTGGATATCAGAAGAGTAATTACTCACCTCGAACTGAACAAAGATTTTTTATTTAATGAGTCCGACGCGAAGGATATACTGCTTCTCCGAGACCAGGCCCAAATCCCTGTCATTCGCGTGAAGAAAAGACCATCCGTTCTATTGGCTAACGTGCGATCACTGGAGAATAAACTGGATGATCTCCGTTGGAGATTATCCTACCAACGGGACATTAAAAACTATAATATCTTATGTTTCACCGAGTCGTGGCTGAAGTACAACACGTATAATACACAGGTTTTCCCTGCATCGGCAGAACAGAACAGCTACGTCTGGTAAGACGAGTGGCGGGGGTGTGTGTCTATTTGTCAATAAAAGCTGGTGCGCAAGGTCTAATATTAAAGAAGTCTCGAGGTATGGCTCGCCTGAGCTAGAGTACCTTATGATAAGCTGTAGACCACACTATCTACCAAGAGAGTTCTCCTCTCTATAATTCTATTTACAACCACAAACCGATGCTGGCACTAAGACTGCACTCAACCAACTCTATAAGGCCTTAAGCAAACAAGAAAATGCTCATCCAGAAGCAGCGCTCCTAAAGGCCGGGGACTTTAATGCAGGCAAACTTAAATCCGTTTTACCTAATTTCTACCAGCATACTTTCAATGATCGGCTATGAAAAGCCAACTGACATTTACTCCTGAGGTTCTGACTTGTTGCACCCTCGACAACTACTGTGATTATTATTATTTGACCATGCTGGTCATTTATGAACATTTTAACATCTTGGCCATGTTCTGTTATAATCTCCACCCAGCATAGCCATAAAAGGCACAGCCAGAAGAGGACTGGCCACCCCTCAGCCTGGTTCCTCTCTAGGTTTCTTCCTAGGTTTTGGCCTTTCTAGGGAGTTTTTCCTAGCCACTGTGCTTCTACACCTGCATTGCTTGCTGTTTGCGGTTTTAGGCTGGGTTTCTGTACAGCACTTTGAGATATCAGCTGATGTAAGAAGGGCTATATAAATACATTTCATTTGATTTGATGTCACATGTGCAACCAGAGGAAAAACAACTCTAGACCACCTTTACTCCACACACAGAGATGCGTACAAAGCTCTCCCTCGCCCTCCATTTTGCAAATCTGACAATATTTTTATCCTTCTGATTCCCCCTTACAAGCAAAAACTAAAAGCAGGAAGTACCAGTGACTCGCTCAATACGGAAGTGGTCAAATGACACGGATGATACAGGACTGTTTTGTTAGCACAGACTGGAATATGTTCCGGGATTCATCCAATGGCATTGAGGAGTATACCTCCTCAGTCACCGGTTTCATCAATAAGTGCATCGACGACGCCATCCCCACAGTGACCGTACATATACATATTCCAATCAGAATCCATGGATTACAGGCAACATCCGCACCGAGCTAAAGGCTAGAGCTGCCGCTTTCAAGGATCGGGACACTAATCCGTACGCCGATAGGAAATCCCACTAAGCCCTCAGAGGAACCATCAAACTGGCAAAGCTTCAATGCAACTAAGCTAAGATTGAATCCTACTACACCGGCTCTGATGCTCGTCGGATGTGGCAGAGCTTGCAAACTATTACTGATTACAAAGGGAAACCCAGCCACGAGGTGCCCAGTGAGCCTACCAGATGAGCTGAATGCATTGTATGCTCCCTTCGAGGCAATCAACACTGAAGCATGCATGAGAGCACCAGCTGTGCCGTACGACTGTGTGATCACGCTCTCCGTAGCTAATGTGAGCAAGACCTTTAAACAGGTCAACATTCACAAGGCCGCGGGGCCAGATGGATTACCAGGACGTGTAAACAGAGCATGTGCTGACTAACTGGCAAGTGTTTTCACTGACATTTTCAACTGAGTCTGTAATGCCTACATGTTTTCAAGCAGACCACCATGGTCCCTGTGCCCAAGGAAGTGAAGGTAAGCTGCCTAAATGACTACCGACCCGTAGCACTCACGTTGGTAGCCATGAATTGCTTTGAAAGGCTGGTCATGGCTGACATCAACAGCATCCTCCTGGATACCCTAGACCCGCTCCAATTCACATACCGCCCCAACAGATCCACAGATGACTCAATCTCAATCGCACTCCACACTGCCCTTTTCCAGCTGGACAAAAGGAACACCTACATGAGAATTCTGTTCATTGACTACAGCTCAGTGTTCAACACCATAGTTCCCAAAAAGCTCATCACTAAGCTAAGGACCCTGAGACTAAACACCTCCCTCTAAAACTGGATCCTGGACTTCCTGACGTGCCGCCCCCAGGTGGTAAGGGTAGGCAACAACACATCTGCCACACTGATCCTCAACACGGGGGCCCCTCAGGGGTGTGTACTTAGTCCCCTCCTGTACTCCCTGTTCACCCACGACTGTGTGGCCAAGCACGACTCCAACACCATCATTTAGTTTGCCTGATCACTGACAACTCTGAGACAGGACAACAACCTCTCCCTTAACGTGAGCAAGACAAAGGAGCTGATCGTGGACTACAGGAAAAGGCAGGCCGAACAGGCCTCCATTAACATCGACGGGGCTGTAGTGGAGCGGGTCG